>NC_041391.1:418022524-418047869 GCF_002162155.2 Triticum dicoccoides | reverse complement strand
ACGGCAAGCCGCCGAATCTAGTCCTCCGCCGCAGCGGTGGACCTCACACCCCGCCGGATCTACCTTCCGCACCTTGGAACCCCCAACTGCCAACTCACCACTCCACCGGAGCCGCTTCAGCGACTGGCTTGTCCACCGCTCCAGATCTCCTTTACCGCCATCATGGTCCACCGCACCGGATCTGCTTAACCGGCGCCCTCGTCCACCACATCGTAGGCCCTTCACTGACTCCCTCGTCCGCCCCTTCGCTGACCCTTCATACAAGCCCTCGTCCGCGGCAACAGATCCGCCTCACCGAAAGCACTGTACAACGCGCCTGCCAAAGCCTTCGTCCACTGCACCGGACCCGCTCCACGGATGCCATATTCAACTCCACCGGCCCTGCTTTACCGACGCCGCAGCCTCATCGGGTTATTTCGATTTGTACTCCTTTGGTTTTTATCTTTATCGTGCAACTGTTCACTTACCACAGATGACCTTTCTTGTATGTCGACAGGCGCCGCAACCGTAGCACCAGAGCCGCTTCAGCGACGGCGATAGCCGGCCCAAACTCAACCGCAACACGAGCACCATCGACGATCCTTAGCTATCAAGTATGACAACGATACCCATACGCCGCCGAGAATCAGGTACTATTATCCAACGGCCAGCGCCTACGTTCACTTTCCTAGCATAAGCACCGCACCTTTGAATTTCTTCAGGGCATCATTCAGTTTTTCATGAGACGCGTTATTCTGCTTGCACCTGTAGGGCCATACTTATGGCAGTGAACATGTTACATGTGCTAAATTACATACCAGTGCACATATAGTTAATATGCTTTAGTTTTGTTCTGATGCCACCTGTTGGTTCCATCAGACTGCTTAATGTTCTCTATGCTTAATTACACGTCAGCAAACTAGCATGTGGTTCCGCTGCTTTTTGTTCATTTTACCCTACATTTTCTGATGCTAGCTATTACATCACTGCTCCGAGCCTCTGTTCATTACTTGTTTGTGTGTTCTTGGTCTTCCCAAGTTGCCTGACTAATTTGATGCTTCTATTAATTATGGAGCTGCCAACCCCATCAAGCAAAATATTTGTTCTTTTGGGGCTGGCACCTCGAACAAGCATAAAAATAGAGGGAAGTAGATATATTGTTGTGTATGCACATACCCTTCTTTCATTAGTTTAGATGAACCATTGATGATCAATTCGGACCAGTTCATGCGATTAAAATTAATTTTACCTAAATAGATGGTGCAGAATAAACTACAACAACTAGATTTGCAACCACGGGATGCTGACGATATCTTCAAAGAACATTGCAACAGCAGCTAGGCTTCACAACAACATATGGTAAGCCAATGTGTTTTAGTACATGTGAAATGTAATGCGAGTGGGCTGCTTTCTTGGCTTGTGCCCTCAACATGTAATCCTACCGAATTACAAATAGTTTAGTTGTCTGCTTTGTTGTATTGCTTGATTCGAATGCTTGTTTGTTGTTACGCTATACCTGAGTTGGCCAATATGTCAGCAGTGCCTGTTGTACTATCATAAAGAAATTCATGCTTATTTCATTTGAGTCCTTAACTTTTCCTCTCAACTTCATCACAAGATTGTCTTCGTAATTTATATGAGGCCACACTGTTAAGTGCTTTCTCTGATTATTTCAACTGCTTAGATGCCTTGGCAACTTAAATATAGTGGTTGTACACTCCCTTTCAACTAGGGATGTCAACTGGGTCCTGTTTAATCCCGATTAAAGTCCACTAGTGGTATGATAGTTCAAAAGAGTTTTTGTTTTTTGAGGAAAATGAACTAGGGAGGTAGCAAAAACTAACTAGATGGGACTGGCGGATGTCGTTTATTTGCCACTTACATCCCTAGTTTCATCTTACCATTTTAATTTCTTTTCGGTTGATGCTGCTTCGAACCATTTAAATATAGTTTGCCATGCTCGGCAATAATTCGTCCGTCGTTTACCATGTAAGCTTACTGCCTGGATCATACGATAACTATCTCTTACTTATGTCCAGCGGAAACCTTTCAGGATGCCGTTCACACTAGGACACAATGTACAACCCCAGAATCTATTTGTGGAAGCAGTGCGCCATCCATGTTACCAGATGGTACCAGTTCAGAGGCAACACCGCCGGAGAGCAGTCTGAGCACAGATATTATAGTGCTTGAGGCTCTACTAGAGGCTGAAAGAGATGGTGTGGCTGCCATGAATGAGGTAATCTTTATCTTGAGGCTGGAAATTACGGAATTAGCGGCACACATTATGCAAGCAACCCAAGAATTGGAGGAAGTAAGAATGTTGCATTTGAAGATGGAGGAGGTCCTGCTGTTTCTGCTATCTGAAGCCCAAGGTAATCCCGGTTCTTCTTTAGATACCAGTTGAAATTGTCATTAGATTATTGTACTTGCATGTTGTGTCATGTCTCTGAATGGATTATGTTGCAAGACCCCCTATGTTGTCCATGTGTTGTAATGATCCGAATTTTTTAAGCGAGGTAATCCTCAGTACTTGTATGATTGACATAAGATGAACTATTTTTCATGTGAGCATATTGTATTGGATGAAATAACTGTTTGAATCAGAGTGTATCCAACCTACTGAATTCGAAGATCATGACATTTGTAAATCATAATCATATATAAAGGTTGAATAAATCTTTGTTGTGGTTTTGCAGAAATAAATAACAAAACGTATAATTATCTGTGGATGTTCGCAATCGAATACAAATTGGATTTGAATTTAGTTTGTCAGGTCCCAGGGCAAACGTGAATGCTAATTCTCCCAAGTTTTGAACGAAGCGGCTAAACACCCACTATAATTTGTGGGCTGCCCGAAGCAAGTGTTTGCGAGATGGAAATTACTGTCTACCCCTAACACTTGACATCCTTATCGACCAGATTTACACTGCTGTCGATAGGGGTAGACTAGTAACTTCAATCAGATGTGACATGACGGCCTCTGAGCCCATTCAGACATGGTGGGCGCCAAACGTGGGCGGCAAAACACATTTGATTCAAGGTCGTCCAAAAGACATGTGTCTCTTCCTCCATTTCCCCATTCATACACGGTGGGCGGCAAAAAACTCTCCTCGTCTGAAATCGATGTAGGCTAATATTTTAAATAGGGGCAGATGTGTAACTTCCATTAGACATGACACAACCGCCCTACCTGTCAGCCCCGTTCATACACCGTGGGCGCCAACCATGGGCGGCAAAACACCCTCTCCTCGCCCGAAATAGTTATCGGCAAATATTTGGGAGATGCGAGATTACCGTCCTATCCCCAACCGACGCGATGTCTGAAATTTTAAACGGGGGATAAGTTTGTAACTTTCCCCATTTCAGAGAAGCGCGTCCCAAAGTTTGAGATCCCCCCTCCCCTCCATTTCCCCATTCATACACCATCGGCGGCACGACAACCTCCGCACTGCGGCCAGCCTCCTCCGTCCTCCACCCCATCCTCCACCTTGCCGGAGCCGCTACGCCTACCCCGTCGTCCACTGCAAGAGATGGACGTCTCTCATCCACGGCGCTGGACCAGGATCCTTTCATCACCTCCTCTTGCTTCATCAGTGCCATCGTCCACCTTGTCGTTGTCGCTCCTACGACCGCCTCGTCCATGGCAACAGGATATATCCCCCAACCCGGCCGTCTGCCGTCTAAAGTATTCTTCCCCGCCGCCGACAGCCATCGCACCCGCAGCACCCTCAACGTATCAGCATAGGCCTACATGGCATCGCAAGAGAGGTGGTACTCTTCCATATGTGCTTAAGTTATTGATCTCACCCGGAAAATAGATTGTAATTTGTTTACTGTACTTTTCTTATCCGTACCAAATCGTAGTGGCTAGTTGAAAGCAAACATTGGTTGCGAAGTAGCTTTGTCCGGTTTGCACCTTCAGATCTGCCATGGCACGGGCACTATACTCGTAAAGCTTATGGTTTCCCCCCTTTATATTCACTACCATCATCGTAGGTGCTTCGTGTCGTGCTATAACTGCTCCTCAAGACCTCAACCCAAAGCTTACGTGTTGAAATACGAATCTGATATGATGCTCATATCACTAAAACAGAGAATGTTTAATTGGTCACCTAATGTTCCTATATTCGTTTCGAAAAGCATGTGCGCCACCCACTGGTCCAGCTAGTTCCACTTTCTTGATTTTTCTCTTGATGCTTAGGGTTTTCCCCTTTTATCTACTCTACTATGATCTGCGTAGGTACTTTCTGTCGTACAAGAATTACTCCACCCTTCAAGCTAAACAGCACAACACTCAGAATTCGAAAGCTTAGTTGTTCAAATATGATTGTGATATGATACTGATATTAGTTAACCGACACATTTAATTGGTTAGCTAAAGGTCCCACTTGAGTTTCCAAATGCATGTCACGACATATAGAGAGACAACATAATTGCATTTCTTTATCACTTGTTGACCGTACTTTCTTGTCCATACCAAATCATAGTTGTTATTTCAAAGCAAACATCGGTTGCTAACTACCCTTTGCGCGGTTTGCAGCTTCAGATCTGCCATCCCACTGCCACGGTCAACACTGTATTCATCAAGCTTATGTTTTCCCCATTCTATGATGGCCGCAATCAGCCTACGTGGTTCGTGTCGTAATAGCACTGCTCCACCCATCGAGCTAAACAAGCTTAGTTGTACAAATTCATATCTGATATTATTGCTGATATTAGTAAAACTGAGAGATGTTTAATTGGTGAGCTAAATGTTCCGACTTTAGTTTCGAAATGCATGTGAGCCACATATGGAGAGACCAAAAAGAATGGTATTTCTCTGTGTGCTCTGGTTCATCATGGGTGGCCAACCGACATTGTATTGAAAGACTTGTAATATCTTCAATCTGCTTGCTCTTCTGCTCTTCTTTAAGATGATACTCTTCTCTTGCGGTCGACTGGTCAGGTCGAGTTGTTCTCCCTTGGTATATTTTGAATCTGTCAGGTCAGGTCGACTTGTTCTTCTTTACTATATGTTGAAGCTACCATCTGCGAAGTGTCATTGATGTCTACTACACAACCTTCTTCTTGTAGACGTTGTTGGGCCTGCAAGTGCACAAGTTTGTAGGACAGTAGCAAATTTTCCTCAAGTGGATGACCTAAGGTTTATCAATCCGTGGGAGGCGTAGGATGAAGATGGTCTCTCTCAAGCAACCCTGCAACCAAATAACAAAGAGTCTCTTGTGTCCCCAACACACCCAATACAATTCTAAATTGTATAGGTGCACTAGTTCGGCGAAGAGATGGTGATACAAGTGCAATATGGATAGTAGATATAGGTATTTGTAATCTGAAAATATAAAAATAGCAAGGTAACTAATGATAAAAGTGAGCGTAAATGGTATTGCAATGATAGGAAACATGGCATAGGGTTCATACTTTCACTAGTGCAAGTTCTCTCAACAATAATAACATAGATAGATCATATAACAGCCCTCAACATGCAACAAAGGGTCACTCCAAAGCCACTAATAGCGGAGAACAAACGAAGATATTATGGTAGAGTACGAAACCACCTCAAAGTTATTCTTTCGGATCAATCTATTCAAGAGTTCGTACTAGAATAACACCTTAAGACACAAATCAACCAAAACCCTAATGTCACCTAGATACTCCATTGTCACCTCAAGTATCCATGGGCATGATTATACGATATGCATCACACAATCTCAGATTCATCCAACCAACACAAAGTACTTCAAAGAGTGCCCCAAAGTTTCTACCGGAGAGTCAAGAAAACGTGTGCCAACCCCTATGCATAGGTTCATGGGCGGAACCCGCAAGTTGGTCACCAAAACATACATCAAGTGGCATGTGATATCCCATTGTCACCACAGATAAACACGGCAAGACATACATCAAGTGTTCTCAAATAAAGACTCAATCCAATAAGATAACTTCAAGAGGGAAACTCAATTCATCACAAGAGAGTAGAGGGGGGAGAAACATCATAAGATCCAACTATAATAGCAAAGCTTGCAATACATCAAGATCGTGCCATAGAGAGAACACGAGAGAGAGAGAGAGAGAGATCAAACACATAGCTACTGGTACATACCCTCAGCCCCGAGGGTGAACTACTCCCTCCTCGTCATGGAGAGCACCGGGATGATGAAGATGGCCACCGGTGATGGGTTCCCCCTCCGGCAGGGTGCCGAAACGGGCTCCCGAGTGGTTTTTGGTGGCTACAGAGGCTTGCGGCGGCGGAACTCCCGATCTATCTTGATATTCGATGTTTTAAGGGTACGTAGGCTTATATAGGCGAAAGAAGTCGGTCGGGAGGTGCTCGAGGGGCCCACGAGACAGGAGGGTGCGCCCTCCTATCTCGTGGTCTCCTCGAGGATCTTCTGACGTGGACTCCAAGTCTCCAGGATCATATTCTTCCAAAAAATCACGCTGCCGAAGGTTTCATTCCGTTTGGACTCCGTTTGATATTCCTTTTCTTCGAAATACTGAAACAGGCAATAAAACAGCAATATGGGCTGGGCCTCCGGTTAATAGGTTAGTCCCGAAAGTAATATAAAAGTGTATAATAAAGCCCGTAATCATTCAAAACAGATAATAAAATAGCATGAATGCTTCATAAATTATAGATACGTTGGAGACGTATCAACATCCCCAAGCTTAATTCCTGCTCATCCTCGAGTAGGTAAATGATAAAAGAAAGAATTTATGAAGTGTGAATGCTAGAAGGTGCACAAGTTTGATCAATCATAATTTCAATCACCTTTTCTAGCATGAAAATATGTCATAACAGTAGTTCATCTCATAAAACTTCTCACGATAAAGTAACAAGCAATTCACATGTCAAAGCATAGACCATAAACTTTCTTGAAAACTAGCAAACTTCATTCTCAGTCATTCAAACAATTGCAATTCATCTTACTTTCAGGAATATCAAACTCCACATAGTCAACTATCATATATTCTTCTACAATTGCTAACACTCACGCAATACTAATGGTTATGGAGTTTGAATCGGACACTGAGAAAGATAGGCGCTTATAGTGTTGCCTCCCAACGTATTCACCTTTGGGTGATGTCAACAATAATAGTTCATGCTAACTTACATCCAATTGGATATATATATATATATATATATATATATATATATATATATATATCATGATCTTCCCAACACGAGGTGCTTGCCAAAGGAAAAAATGAAAAAGGGAAAGGTGAAGATCACCTTGACTCTTGCATAAAAGTAAAAGACATAAAGTAAAAAAGATAGGCCCTTCGCAGAGGGAAGCAGAGGTTGTCATGCGCTTTTAGGGTTGGATGCACAAAATCTTAATGTGAATGAACGTCACTTTATATTGCCACTTGTATATGGACCTTTATTATGCAGTCCGTCGCTTTTATTGCTTCCATAACAAGAGATCGTGTAAAGCTATTTTCTTCACACCAAAAGATCATACATATTTAGAGAGCAATTTTTATTGCTTGCACCGATGACAACTTACTTGAAGGATCTTACTCAATCCATAGGTAGGTATGGTGGACTCTCATGGCAAAACTGGGTTTAAGGATATTTGGAAGCACAAGTAGTATCTCTACTTGGTGCAAGGAATTTTGGCTAGCATGAGGGGGAAAGGCAAGCTCAACATGTTTGAATGATCCATGACAATATACTTTAACTGAGATGTCAGAAAACATAACCCATTACGTTATAAGTGAAGCACACGAGTAAATGACAAACTACTCCAACAAGATATAAGTGAAGAACAATGAGTAGCTAAATAATTATGTAGCTATATGAAGACTCTCTCTCATTTAAGAATTTCAGATCTTGGTATTGTATTCAAACAACAAGCAAAACAAAATAAAATGACATTGCAAGGATAGCACAACTCATGTGAAGAAGCAAAAACTTAGGCTCAACCGATACTAACCGATAGTTGTTGAAGAAGAAAGGTGGGATGCCTAATGGGGCATCCCCAAGCTTAGATGCTTGAGACTTCTTGAAATATTATCTTGGGGTGCCTTGGGCATCCCCAAGCTTGAAATTTTTGTGTCTCCTTAATTCCTCTCATATCATGGTTTCTCTTTTTACCAAAAGCTTCATCCACACTAAACTCAACAAGAACTCGTGAGATAGGTTAGTATAAACCAATGCAAAACCTTATCATTTTCTACTGTAACAAATCACTAAAATTATTATTCAGTATTGCATACTAAATGCCTCTGCATATTTAATACTCCTATCGTCAAATAGAATCATTAAACAAGCGAACATATGCAAACAATGCAACCATAACAGCAATCTGTCAAAACAGTACAGTCTGTAAAGAATGCAAGAGTATCAATACTTCCCTAACTCCAAAAATTATAAAATAAAATTCCCACTATAATAAACTTATCAGAGCTCATTATTCAAAAAGTTTAAACATTATACCATTCTCTGACTTTTCTAGGGAATTTTTTCAATAGCGGTAAACTTTCTGTTTTCAAACAGCAACATGTATACTAGCAAAATAAGCATGGTAAAGGTTGTCCTTGACATTTTAATTGAAACTAAAGATGCAAAACATTATTCTAAATAACATAAAATAAATACTAAAAAGAGAAAATGACGCTCCAAGCAAAACACATATCATGTGGTGAATAAAAATATAGCTCCAAGTAAAGTTACAGATGAACGAAGACGAAAGAGGGGATGCCTTCCGGGGCATACCCAAGCTTAGGCTTTTGGTTGTCCTTGAATATTACCTTGGGGTGACTTGGAAATCCCCAAGCTTAGACTCTTACCACTTCTTATTCCATAGTCCATCGAAACTTTACCCAAAACTTGAAAACTCCACAACACAAAACTCAACAGAAAACTCGTAAGCTCCGTTAGTATAAGAAAATAAAACCACCACTTAGGTACTGTAATGAACTCATTATAAATTCATATTGGTGTAATATCTACTGTATTCAAACTTATCTATGGTTCATACCCTCCGATACTACTCATAGATTCATCAAAATAAGCAAACAACACATAGAAAATAGAATCTGTCAAAAACAGAATATTCTGTAGTAATCTGTATCAAACGTATAATTCTGGAACTCCAAAACTCCTACCAAATTGGGAAGTCCTAAGAAATTTGTGTACCAATCCATAGCAAAAAGAATCAGATCAGAATCACATTTCTGTGAATTAACAAAACTAATTTACTGGATGAAAAAGTTTCTGATTCTCAGCAGGATCAACACAACTATCACCGTAAGCTATCCTAAAGGTCTTACTTGGCACTTTATTGAAACGAAAGCTATAAAACATGATTACTATAGTAGGATAATCATGTGAACACACAAAAACAGTAAGGTTAAATATTGGGTTGTCTCTCAACAAGCGCTTTTCTTTAATGCCTTTCTAGCTAGGCATGATGATGACAATGATGCTCACATAAAAGATAAGAATTGAAACATAACGGGAGCATCATGAAGCATATGAATAGCACATTAAGTCTAACCCACTTCCTATGCATAGGGATTTTGTGAGCAAACAACTTATGGGAACAATAATCAACTAGCATAGGATGGCAAAACAAACATAACTTCAAAACTTGAAGCACATAGAGAGGAAACTTGATATTATTGCAATTCCTACAAGCATATATTCCTCCCTCATAATAATTTTCAATAGCATCATGAATGAATTCAACAATATAACCAGCACCTAAAGCATTCTTTTCATGATCTACTAGCATAGAAAATTTACTACTCTCCACATAAGCAAAATTCTTCTCACTCGGAATAGTGGGAGTATCATAAGAGACTTGAACACTAAAAATTGTTTCCACATTAAAAGAGTAATGTTCAGAAAAAGGGTAATCATAATCATGACAAGATTTGTAAAATAATCATCACTACTTTTTATAGCATAAGTTTCATCACAATAATCATCATAAGTAGCAACTTCGTTCTCATCATAATCGATTGAAACCTCTCCCAATATAGTGGAATCATCACTAAATAAAGTTGACACTCTTCCAAATCCGCTTTCATTTTCATCACAATAAGATTCAACATCCTCCAAAATAGTGGGATCACTACTTCCTAAAGTTGACACTCTTCCAAACCCACTTTCATCAATATAATCATCATAAATAGGAGGCATGCTATCATCAAAATAAATTTGCTCATCAAAGCTTGGGGAACAAAATATATCATATTCATCAAACATAGCTTCCCCAAGCTTGTGGCTTTGCATATCATTAGCATCATGGATATTCAAGGAATTCATACTAACAACAATGCAATCATGCTCATCATACAAAGATCTAGTACCAAGCATTTTAATGCATTCTTCTTCTAGCACTTGAGCACAATTTTCCTTTCCATCAAACTCACAAAAGATATTAAAAAGACGAAGCGTATGAGATAAACTCAACTCCATTTTTTTGTAGTTTTCTTTTATAAACTAAACTAGTGATAAAACAAGAAACAAAAATATTTGATTGCAAGATCTAAAGATATACCTTCAAGCGCTAACCTCCCCAGCAAAGGCGCAAGAAAAGAGCTTAGTTGACGGGGTGTGAGTGCCGCTTACCTAGCCTCCCCGGCAATGGCGCCAGAAAAGAGCTTGATGTCTACTACACAACCTTCTTCTTGTAGACGTTGTTGGGCCTGCAAGTGCATAGGTTTGTAGGACAGTAGGAAATTTCCCTCAAGTGGATGACCTAAGGTTTATCAATCCGTGGGAGGCATAGGATGAAGATGGTCTCTCTCAAGCAACCCTCCAACCAAATAACAAAGAGTCTCTTGTGTCCCCAACACATCCAATACAATGGTAAATTGTATAGGTGCACTAGTTCGGCAAAGAGATGGTGATACAAGTGCAATATGGATAGTAGATATAGGTATTTATAATCTGAAAATATAAAAACAGCAAGGTAACTAATGATAAAAATGAGCGTAAACGGTATTGCAATGATAGGAAACAAGGCATAGGGTTCATACTTTCACTAGTGCAAGTTCTCTCAACAATAATAACATAGATAGATCATATAACAGCCCTCAACATGCAACAAAGAGTCACTCCAAAGCCAGTAATAGCGGAGAACAAACGAAGATATTATGGTAGGGTACGAAACCACCTCAAAGTTATTCTTTCGGATCGATCTATTCAAGAGTTCGTACTAGAATAACACCTTAAGACACAAATCAACCAAATCCCTAATGTCACCTAGATACTCCATTGTCACCTCAAGTATCCGTGGGCATGATTATAAGATATGCATCACACAATCTCAGATTCATCCAACCAACACAAAGTACTTCAAAGAGTGCCCCAAAGTTTCTACCGGAGAGTCAAGAAAACGTGTGTCAACCCCTATGCATAGGTTCATGGGCGGAACCCTCAAGTTGGTCACCAAAACATACATCAAGTGGCACGTGATATCCCATTGTCACCACAGATAAACACGGCAAGACATACATCAAGTGTTCTCCAATAAAGACTTAATCCAATAAGATAACTTCAAGAGGGAAACTCAATTCATCACAAGAGAGTAGAGGGGGGAGAAACATCATAAGATCCAACTATAATAGCAAAGCTCGCGATACATCAAGATCGTGCCATAGAGAGAACACGAGAGAGAGAGAGATCAAACACATAGCTACTGGTACATACCCTCAGCCCCGAGGGTGAACTACTCCCTCCTCGTCATGGAGAGCACCGGGATGATGAAGATGGCCACCGGTGATGGGTTCCCCCTCCGGCAGGGTGCCGGAATGGGCTCCCCAGAGGTTTTTGGTGGCTAAAGAGGCTTGCGGTGGCAGAACTCCCGATCTATCTTGATATTCGATGTTTTTAGGGTACGTAGGCTTATATAGGCGAAAGAAGTCGGTCGGGAGGTGCTTGAGGGGCCCATGAGACAGGGGGGGCGCGCCCTCCTATCTTGTGGTCTCCTTGAGGATCTTCTGACGTGGACTCCAAGTCTCCAGGATCATATTCTTCCAAAAAATCACGCTGCCAAAGGTTTCATTCCGTTTGGACTCCGTTTGATATTCCTTTTCTTCGAAATACTGAAACATGAAATAAAACAACAATATGGGCTGGGCCTCCGGTTAATAGGTTAGTCCCGAAAGTAATATAAAAGTGTATAATAAAGCCCATAATCATTCAAAACAGATAATAAAATAGCATGGATGCTTCATAAATTATAGATACGTTGGAGACGTATCAGTCATCACTTCTGGAGCTCTCATATTTTGAGTAGTAGGCCACATTATATTAATGCACACAACAAATTACAACATGCATGGCATCTTTTAAAAGAATTGCAGAGATAGCACAAAGGGGTTTACAGGGAGGCAGTATTGGATTAGAATCACTTCTGCATTACAAAGAAAATCTCACTTGTTTTTATGTTTTCATGCATGTCAGATATTGAACATTATCAAAATGAATATGAGAATGGGCGCACGAGAGGAATATTGCGGAACGATCCCCTGGCTAAAAAACTTGGCATGGTGGAGGATGGCCTATCTTATTCACCCATGAAGGTGCTTGCTCTAACTTCGCAAAGTTGTATTGGTCGCACATATTTTGCATCTGACCTCTTGCATTACTTCTACTTTGTTACACCATCTACTTAGTTTAAGCATCATATATGATTATATGCCATACCTATCCATTTTCTGTACCTATTCCATGTGTCATCACACTATGTTTTTCCAGTCAAATGTTGTTCTTTCGTAATAGATGTCCAAAAGGAAGAGGGTGAGTGCAGATCCTCAAGGAGTACAAACTAGGTATTTGGAAAAGGTAGTGATACCTGTTAAATCAGATAGATCAGCAGCCACAGAAAACACAGGCCCAACTGTACCACACTTTACCCCTACTCCAGTGGCCAAACCCCTATTAGAACTGCTGGGAGCCCAGCGTCAGGTACTGTCTATGATATCAATTCAAAATTTGAACTCCTAAATTTCTGCTTGTGCCTTACCTTCTCTCTTGTATGAAAACTAATTTCAGATGAATCTCCTTGCTCAAAGGATCATACGATCTCAAAACAATAATGGGCTCTGCATTGCTCTGGTCAGTACCTCTCTCCCTTTTGCCTTGTAACGCTGTACTTAATTAATTGCTATTTGATTATGTATCATCAGTCTGCACCTGAGCTTCATTATCCTCTGTTTCTTCCAATATTATTTGATCTATATTTACTCTTTGCAAAATGTAGAATAATGGCAATGCTTATAAAGAATTTTCTTTGGGGAATTTATTGAATTATCCTTCCATCAACATGGAGAAGGGCTTTGTCCAGCCCGTGTTAACATGTAATGTAAGTTCATCCTTCTCATGCCTTCAAACTTTGTTCTAGTATAGATTTGGATAGGCATCATTTCCTCCACTGCTGTTTGTTTTGCTGTTTACATCTGATTGGATGTTTGCAACAACTACCAGTTTCAAATTGTAGTTGTAAAAACATGTTCCTTATGCAGAACAGGTCCATTTATTTGCTTATATAATTGTGAGACCTGTTACGTGTCTCCTTGTTTCTCTTTCAGAGTCATATCTCTTATGCCAGTAGAACTTTAGGGAAGATAGTGAGCCAAACCATCTTGAGGACAGCGAGATGACCCCAAGGTCCTGTCTTGATGAAGACAGTGAGTTGAAGCTACTCACCAGCAGGTGTGAGACAACCTTGGTGCAGTCGCTGCCTCAATTAGTTCGACTTCTTCAGTCTCAACTTAAAGCGGAAAGGCTTGCTTCAGCTCAGCTCCGACTTGAAGTCAAAGATGCAATGAAGATGTGAGAGGACTGCCGTGCGCACCATCATGCCTTAAATCTAGTGTTGATGCATATATCGTTGACACAACTGAGGACAACTGAGGTCTACTCATCTTCTTCAGCTGTTTGGGGGGGCCGACCTAGCCAGGCCTAGTGCCTTCTGAAGTGCTCTCAGTTTTGTATATTCTTTTGTCGGCGCGTTTATTGCACTGATGGCGAACTTTGATGCCCAGTGGATGTAATATGTGATAGCCGTCATAGCCTAGCATAAGTTGCTTGCTTATTTATTTCCTTGTTGTCTTGTTTATTTGTTTGCTTGTAGTCATTGCAGTTCTTTTTCCGCGGTTTGCTAGTGGCTGCAATAACCAATTTTTTAAAACTAGGCTACAATAACCATGGGCTAATATTTACTGTAGTGACACTGGGCCTCCTACGGGACATAGAAACAGTGGGCCTTCTACGGGCCGTAGAAACAATGGGCCTTCTACGGGCCGTAGAAACAATGGGCCTTCTACGGGCCGTATCATCAATGGGCCAGTATGATAACATGGGCCAATAACAGGCCGCATTATGGCCGTAAACGAGCTAGAGTTGGAATCGTCTGTTCATGGGCCGACCATAAGGGGCATCGTTAATAGGCTGTAGTTCATGACGCTATGAAAACGGCCCAACGTATTAACGGACCACAAACGGGCCGACTGTAACCACAGGCTGAATTTGGCCCACAAGCAGAAAATGACAGTAACGGGCCGTAAGTAAACAAATGCTGGAAATGAGCCCAAGAATAAATGGGCTCCGGGAAGGCCGAAAGATAACATGGGATGGAAACGGCCCAACGGAATAACGGGCCGTTAATGGGTATGAAGTGATACACTGTTCATTACAGGCCAGTTTCACCACGGGCGGTTAATGGGTGTAAAGTGATACACTGTTCATTATGGGCCAGTTTCACCACGGTCCGTTAATAGGCCAAGAGTTACATAGGGCCTCATATGGGCCGAAAGACATCATGGGCCATACATGGGCTAGAAGTGAAAACGGGCTGGAATCATATTGGGTGGCCCAGATGACGCTACTGGGCCTAATTCGGATAGGGCGTAACGGGCCTTGGGTTAGCGGGCTGTAAATGGGCTACATGCGAACAGGCCGTTAATAGGCTTTCCATGGGCCGGCCCGCCACCTTTTGACCAAGTCAAACGGGTCGGCCTTTTCACAGGAATGGGCCTCTGTTGGGTCGTGCCACGTGTCGACGTATCATAGGCGCCTTCTTTCCAATGAGTGGATGACATCTGTCCCAACGATGATCCGACACATGTTTCCTCCAGCCAATGATGATTTTACACGTGGAAAATCCCCATTGGTCGGGGCTGTTAATGGGTTATCGGATCCAAAACCCGACCCGATAGCTTAACGGCGTTCCGTTACGATGGATGCCACGTGTCAGTTACCCTTGACGAAAGCACTTCTGTGACGCGGGATTTATCGTCATGGAAGTGGACACTTCCGTGATGATAATTTTGGTAATGTCATGGAACACTTCTACGACAGCACAGGTATGACTATCTTGATTCTGTCATAAAATCGTCATGGATGTACATGCATGACAAAAAACGCGGCCTACTGTGACAAACGCGTATCATCACGGAAGTGTATTTTTTTTGTAGTGTGGGCAGGTCACTACAAATCCTATTCCTATGTTTACAAAATCCTACGAATCAAAGAGGCTCAAAGTGTCCATCACAACCGACTGTATAGAGCTCTACACTGCAAATGTCCCTGCTCATCTTCAGTACAAGGAACATAATGTACTACTATCATACTCCCTCCATTCCAAAATATAAGTCTTGGTAGATATTTCCACTATGGATCACATACAGATGTATCCAGATACATTTTAGAGTTTAGATTCACTCATTTTGCTCCATATGTAGTCCATGGTGGAATCTATACAAAGACTTGTATTTAGGAACGGAGAGAGTACATATTAAAGAAGAACGGAAGAGGAACATGGTAAAGAAGAGCAAGCAGATTTTGGATAATAAAATGTTGGTTGCGCAGTCCCCACACATGATGAACTAGAGCACATTAAGAATGCAACTCCCAGCTGTCTCTCGACCATTTCAGGCGGTTGGATGACGATCCTACGTCTCCTAACCCTTCTTCTTCCTTGTCTCTGATTCTTCCCATACAGAACACCGCACGGGCCGCCGGCCTGACCACCGACCCCCACCGCATGCGTTCCTCCGCCACCCCACCCCCCACCCCCGCCCCAACCCCCACACGCATCGAGTTTTCTTCGTTCGGCGAGGCCCCACAACCACCCGAGCCCCTTCGTTCGCACCGGCGAACTCCGGCGAGCTTTGAAAAATCGACTGACCCAATTTTAAAATTTAATCTACTGTGATTTAACTAGTGTGGAATATAAAAGGGGAAAACCATAAGCATTGGGAGTATAGTGTTGAGTGTGCCATGGCAGATCTAAAGGTGCAAACCGGACAAAGGCAACTTCGCAACCAAGACAAGAAATCAGAGTAAAGCAGTGGCGATCTATTTTCTTGCTGCGATAAATAAGTTGAGCAGATACAGAAGAGTACCGCCTCTGGTGCGGCGCCGTGTACGCATCTACTGAGAGTTTGACGGTGTTGCGGTAGCGATGGCTGTCGGCGGTGTGGAAGCAGATCTAGGAGGGTAGACGGTGCCTGCGGGGCGTGGTGGACGAGACGGTCGTAGGAGTGGCGCCGGCAAGGTGGACAACGACGGGGATGAAGCGAGAGGACGGGATGCAAGGATCCCGGTCCGAAGCCGTGGATGAGAGAGGTCGATCTCTTATAATGGACGGCGGCATTGGGGTATCAGCTCTGGCATGCTGGAGGAGGACAGCGGTGGATGGGGTGGCGGACGGCAGCGGGCGGAGGAGGCTGGGGTGGAGAGGGTGTTTTGGCGCCCACGGAGTACGAATGGGGAAAAGGGAGGTAGAGGGTAAGGGGGGAACCATGTATTCAGGGCGCGCTTGTCTCAAATGTGAGGAAATTTACAAACTTAGCCCCCATTTCAAATTTCTACTACATCACAGCAATATTAGTTGGTTGGGGATAGGACGGTAATCTCGCATACACCGAATATTTGCCGACGAGAGTTTGTTTTTGGTGCCCACCGTGTATGAATATGAATCGAGGAGGGAGTCGATTTCGGCCGAGGACACACTGTGTTTTGGCGCCCATCGTGTATGAATACGGGTGAGAGGCGGTTACGTCACGTTTGGGTGAAATTACAAACCTACCCCTATCGAAACCTATAGAAATCCAGCAGATAGGCTTTGCGTGGCAGGGATAGGCAGTAGTAATTTCCATCTTGCAGATTTTGGTTTCGGGAGGTTACTGCGACTTTCCCCGCTTCGTACAAATTTTGTAGAGTGCACGTTTACCGTGCCAACTCAATTCGAATCCCGTTTGTATTCTATTTTTTTCGGGCAGTATCCATTTTCAATTGGAATTACATTCTATATACATCATTTTTTTATATATACCTTCAAAAGCACAACAAAGAATTCTGCTCCTTTATATGTATAATATGATTTACAAATACAACGATCTCAAAATCTTAAGGTTGAATTCGAAAAAAATTAACCAAATTATGTTCTACTAAAATGTATGGATCAGTAATATCTACATATTAAATAACATAGATGTGCATGAATTCATATGAGTATGCATGTTTGATAGATCAATTTTGGTTCGAGTATGGATTACATGTATCATCATCTCGAATTCAAATATTTGAATCCCTTTTTTGTTCACTCCTTTCACGCCCATCTCTCTCGCATGCATGCTCCTTCAGGTAGTTATCACTCTCTTTTCTCCAGCTCACCCACACGCTCACTTCATGTTTCTCCTATCCTCGCAAACATGGTCTCTCGACGTCTCCCTTGAGAAGTGTCACACTCTCCCTATCATTATACATTACACGGTTTTCATTATCTCTCACGTCTCTACTGTTCTCTGGTATCACTTGGTACCTAAGCTTTCTTTTTCACCGCCACACACACAGCCTCCACTCGTCTTTCACACACCCTATATGTCTCTACATATGACTCATACCACTAAAATTACTCTCTCTCTCTCTCCTGTAGACACAACATTTGTTGCGGTCTCCTTTTCATCTCCATCCCAGACTGACATTCTTCATTTGTTTACCGATCAGACAACCCCGACTACTGTCTCCTCTCTCTCTCTCACACAGACACACACACACACACACACAACTCCTGCTTCCACTCCCCTTCCCGACTACCGTCTCTCTCACACACACAAAACCCTCGCTTTCGCACCCTGATACGTCTCCAATGTATCTATAATTTTTGATTGTTCCATGCTATTATATTACCCCTTATGGATGTTTATGGGCTTTATTTTACACATTTATGTCATTTTTGGGACTAACCTATTAACCGGAGGCCCAAGCCATATTGATGTTTTATAGCTTGTTTCAGTATTTCGAAGAAAAGGAATATCCAACGGAGTCCAAACGGAATGAAACCTTCGGCATCGTGATTTTTTGGAAGAATATCATCCTGGAGGCTTGGAGTTCACGTCAGAAGATACTTGAGGCAGCCACGAGATAGGAGGGCGCGCCCCCCTGTCTCGTGGGCCCCTCGAGCACCCCCCGACTGACTTCTTTCGCCTATATAACCCTAAAAACATCGAATATCAAGATAGATCGGGAGGTCCGTTGCCGCAAGCCTCTGTAGCCACCAAGAACCTCTCGGGAGCCCGTTCCGGCACCCTGCCAGCGGGGGAATCCATCACCGGTGGCCATCTTCATCATCCCGGTGCTCTCCATGATGAGGAGGGAGTAGTTCACCCTCGGGGCTGAGGGTATGTACCAGTAGCTATGTGTTTGATCTCTCTCTCGCGTGTTCCCTCTATGGCACGATCTTGATGTATCCCAAGCTTTGCTATTGTAGTTGGCTCTTATGATGTTTCTCCCCTATACTCTCTTGTGAAGAATTGAGTTTCCCCTTTGAAGTTATCTTATCGGATTGAGTCTTTTATGAGAACACTTGATGTATGTATTGCCGCGTTTATCTATGGTGACAATGGGATATCATGTGCCTCTTGATGTATGTTTTGGTGACCAACTTGCGGGTTCCGCCCATGAACCTATGGATAGGGGTTGGCACATGTTCTTGACTCTCCGGTAGAAACTTTGGGGCACTCTTTGAAGTACTTTGTGTTGGTTGGATGAATCTGAGATTGTGTGATGCATATCGTATAATCATGCCCGCGGATACTTGAGGTGACAATGGAGTATCTAGGTGACATTAGGGTTTTGGTTGATTTGTGTCTTAAGGTGTTATTCTAGTACGAACTCTTTAATAGATCGATCCGAAAGAATAACTTTGAGGTGGTTTTGTACCCTACCATAATCTCTACGTTTGTTGTCCGCTATTAGTGGCTTTGGAGTGACTCTTTGTTGCATGTTGAGGGCTTGTTATATGATCTATCTATGTTATTATTGTTGAGAGAACTTGCACTAGTGAAAGTATGAACCCTAGGCCTTGTTTCCTATCATTGCAATACTGTTTACGCTCACTTTTACCTTTAGTTACCTTGCTGTTTTTATTATTTCAGATTACAAAAACCCATATCTATCATCCATATTGCACTTGTATCACCATCTCTTCGCCGAACTAGTGCACCTATACAATTTGCCATTGTATTGGGTGTGTTGGGGACACAAGAGACTTTTTGTTATTTGGTTGCAGGGTTGTTTGAGAGAGACCATCTTCATCCTACGCCTCCTACGGATTGATAAACCTTAGGTCATCCACTTGAGGGAAATTTGCTACTATCCTACAAACATGTGCACTTGCAGGCCCAACAACGTCTACAAGAAGAAGGTTGTGTAGTAGACATCAAGCTCTTTTCTGGCGCTGTTGCCGGGAGGTTAGCGCTTGAAGGTGTATCTTTAGATCTTGCAATCGAATCTTTTTGTTTCTTGTTTTATCACTAGTTTAGTTTATAAAAGAAAACTACAAAAAAATGGAGTTAAGTTTGTCTCATAAGCTTCATCTTTTTAGTATCTTTCGTGAGTATGATGGAAAGGAAAATTGTGCTCAAGTGCTAGAAGAAGAGTGCTTTAAAATGCTTGGTACTAAATCTTTGAATGATGAGCATGATTGCAATGTTGTTAGTATAAACTCCTTGAATATCCATAGTATTAATGATGGTTGCTCTAGTCATGATGAAAATATCTCTTATGAGCATGTCAACTTTTGTGGAGTGCATGTTTGCATGAACACACCAAATAGAGAAGATATTTATTGCAGGCATAAGCATTTAGAAACTAAATGGTTGCATGAAACGCTAGGTGTGAGTGCTGAAAATTTAAAATTCCTTTGCCGTACTTGTGAACTTTGCAATGAACGTGGTCATTTACATCTCCTATGCAAATTGTTTCATGATCGGATCGTGTCCAAAAATTGTGATGATTTGATCTCCATTGCTCATTACAATGAACTTAGTTTGCTTTTGGGTTATGAAGAATTGAAAAGTTTACTTAAGGACCTTCCAGAATTTGCCCATAAGAAATTCCTTGATATTGATCTAGAAAATATTTATTTGTTTTGTGCGGAGAATTGCATTGAAAATTCTTATATTGCCAATTACCTAAAGAAAAGAAAGCAAATAGAAGATGATGAAAATATTAATGAAAGGGAAGAGACTTCCCAATATCCTCCTATTATTTCTCATGATGAATCAGGTAACGAGGAGGAGCTTTCTATTCAACCAATCTCATCGATAAGGAGCTCAAAGAGGAAGGTTGAACCCACACATAATATGAAGAAGAAAAAGAAAAGAAGGAGCAAAAAAGGTAGAAAGGTATCCCTCCCAAATGATGTTGCTCCTACTACTCATTGTGATGATGATAATTGCTATACTATTGGTGTTATCAATATTTTTAATGATGAGAGTGATTATGCTTATGATATGAAAGGGCCCAAGCTTGGGGAAGCTATGTTTGATGAGGATGAAATATTTGAGAATATATTTGCTGGAATTAATGTTTGTCCCAAGCTTGGGGATGCTATGTTTAATGAAGATGATATGTTTAGCGTCCCAAGTTTTGATATGCAAAGTTTTTATGATGATAGCATGCCTCCTACTTATGATGATTATATTGATGAAAGTGGATTTGGAAGAGTGTCAACTTTATTTAGTGATTCCACTATCTTGGGAGAGGTTTCAATCGATTATGATGAGAACGAAGTTGCTACTTACGATAATTATTGTGATGAAACTTATGCTATAAAAAGTAGTGATGATTATATTTACAAATCTTGTCATGATTATGATTACCCTTTTTCTGAACATTACTCTTTTAATGTGGAAACAATTTTTAGTGTTCAAGTCTCTTATGACACTCCTACTATTCCGAGTGAGAAGAATTTTGCTTATGTGGAGAGTAGTAAATGTTCTATGGTTGTAGATCATGAAAAGAATGCTTTAGGTGCTGGTTATATTGTTGAATTCATTCATGATGCTACTAAAAATTATTATGAGGGAGGAATATATGCTTGTAGGAATTGCAATAATATCAAGTTTCCTCTCTATGTGCTTAAAAATTTGAAGCTATGCTTGTTTTACCTTCCTATGCTAGTTGATTATTTTTCCCATAAGTTGTTTGCTCACGAAATCCCTATGCATAGGAAGTGGGTTAGACTTAAATGTGCTAGTCATATGCTTCATGATGCTCCCGTTATGTTTCAATTCTTATCTTTTATGTGAGCATCATTGTCATCATCATGCCTAGCTAGAAAGGCATTAAAGAAAAGCGCTTGTTGGGAGACAACCCAATATTTATACTTACTGTTTTTGTGTGTCCACATGATTTTTCTACTGTAGTAATCATTTTTATAGCTTTTGTGTCAATAAAGTGCCAAGTAAGACCTTTAGGATAGCTTACGGTGATAGTTGTGTTGATCCTGCTGGAAATCAGAAACTTTTGCACCCAGTAATTTAGTTTTGTTAATTCACATAAACGTTCTTCTGATCTTATTCTTTTTACTATGGATTTGTACACAAATTGCTTAGGACTTCCTAATTTGGTAGGATTTTTGGAGTTCCAGAAGTATACGTTTGATACAGATTACTACAGACTGTTCTGTTTTTGACAGATTCTGTTTTCTATGTGTTGTTTGCTTATTTTGATGCATCCATGGCTAGTATTAAGTGGTATGAACCATAGATAAGTTGGAATACAGTAGATATTACACCAATATGAATTTAGAATGAGTTCATTGCAGTACCTAAAGTGGTGGTTTTATTTTCCTATACTAACGGAGCTTACGAGTTTTCTGTTGAGTTTTGTGTTGTGGAGTTTTCAAGTTTTGGGTAATGATTCGATGGACTATGGAATAAGGAGTGGCAAGAGCCTAAGCTTGGGGATGCCCAAGGCACCCCAAGGTAATATTCAAGGACAACCAAGAGCCTAATCTTGGGGATGCCCCGGATGGCATCCCCTCTTTCGTCTTCGTTCATCGGTAACTTTACTTGGGGCTATATTTTTATTCACCACATGATATGTGTTTTGCTTGGAGCGTCATTTTCTTTTGTTAGTATTTTCGTGCTAGAATAATGTTTTTCATCTTTAGTTTCAATAAAAAAAAGTCAAGGATAGCCTTTACCATGCTTATTTTGCTAGTATACATGTTGCTGTTTGAAAACAGAAAGTTTACCGCTGTTGCAAAAAATACCTAGAAAAGTCAGAGCATGATATAATGTTGAAACTTTTTGAATAATGAGATATGATAAATTTAATACAGTGGGAATTTTATTTCATAAGTTTTGGAGTTAGGGAAGTATGGTGAATCTTGCATTCTTTACAAACTGTACTGTTTTGACAGATTGCTTTTATGTTTGCACTGTTTGCATATGTTTGCTTGTTTAATGATTCTATTTGAGGATAGGAGTATTAAATATGCAGAGGCATTTAGTATTCAATGTGGAATAATAATTTTAGTGATTTGTTACAGTATAAAATGATAAGGTTTTGCATTGGTTTATACTAACCCATCTCACGAGTTCTTGTTGAGTTTGGTGTGGATGAAGCTTTTGATAAAAAGAGAAACCATGATATGATAGGAATTAAGGAGACACAAAAGTTCAAGCTTGGGGATGCCCAAGGCACCCCAAGATAATATTTCAAGAAGTCTCAAGCATCTAAGCTTGGGGATGCCCCGGTAGGCATCCCACATTTCTTCTTCAACAACTATCGGTTAGTATCGGTTGAGCCTAAGTTTTTGCTTCTTCACATGAGTTGTGCTACCCTTGCAATGTCATTTTATTTTGTTTTGCTTGCTTCTTGATTAGAATACCAAGATCTGAAATTCCTTAATGTTAAAGAGTCTTCACATAGTTACATGATTATTTAGCTACTCATTGATCTTCACTTATATCTTTCGGAGTAGTTTGTCGTTTGCTCTAGTGCATCACTTATATCTTTTAGAGCATGGTGGTGGTTATATTTTGTAGAAATTGCTAGTCTCTCATGCTTCACTTATATCTTTTTGAGAGCCTTTTAGAACAGCATGGTATTTGCTATGGTTATAAAGTTGGTCCTAGAATGATGAGCATCCAAGTTGGGTATAATAAAACTATCATAGAAAGTGAATTGGATTCTATGATCAATTTGATGCTTGATAATTGTTTTGAGATATGGAGGTAGTGATATTAAAGTCATGCTAGTTGGGTGATTATGAATTTAAAGAATGCTTGTGTTGAAGTTTTTGATTCCCGTAGCATGCACGTATGGTGAACCGCTTTGTGATGAAGTTGGAGCACAATTTTATTTATTGATTGTCTTCCTTATGAGTGGCGGTCAGGGACGAGCGATGATCTTTTCCTACCAATCTATCCCCCTAGGAGTATGCGCGTAGTGCTTTGGTTTTTGATGTCTTCTAGATTTTTGCAATAAGTATATGAGTTCTTTTGACTAATGTTGAGTCCATGGATTATACGCACCCTCACCCTTCCACCCTTGCTAGCCTCTCTTGTGCCGCGCAACTTTCGCCGGTACCATACACCCACCATTACCTTCCTCAAAACAGCCACCATACCTACCTATTATGGCATTTCCATAGCCATTCCGAGATATATTGCCATGCAACTTTCTACCGTTCCGTTCATATGACACGCATTACTTTTGTCATATTGCTCTTTGCATGATCATGTAGTTGACATTGTATTTGTGGCAAGGCCACCTTCATAATTTTCATACATGTCGCTCTTGATTCATTGCATATCCCGGTACACCACCGGAGGCATTCATATAGAGTCATATCTTGTTCTAGCTTTGAGTTGTAAATCCATAAAAGTGTGATGATCTTCATTATTAGAGCATTGTCCTAGTGAGGAAAGGATGATGAAGACTATGATTCCCCCACAAGTCGGGATGAGACTTCGGACTTTACAAAAAGAAAAAAAAAAGAGAAAGGCCAAAAAGAAAAAAAGAAAGGCCAAAGAAAAAGAAAGAAAAAATAAAAAAAATAAAATGAGAGAGATAGAAGGGACAATGCTACTATCTCTTTTTCCACACTTGTGCTTCAAAATAGCACCATGATCTTCATGATAGAGAGTCTCATATGTTGTCACTTTCATATACTAGTGGGAATTTTACATTATAGAACTTGGCTTGTATATTCCAATGATGGGCTTCCTCAAAAGTCCCCTAGGTCTTCGTGAGCAAGCAAGTTGGATGCACACCCACTTAGTTTCTTCTGTTGAGCTTTCATATATTTATAGCTCTAGTGCATCCGTTGCATGGCAATCCCTACTCACTCACATTGATATCTATTAATGGGCATCTCCATAGCCCATTTATACGCCTAGTTGATGTGAGACTATCTTCTCCTTTTTGTCTTCTCCACAACCACCATTCTATTCCACATATAGTGCTATGTCCATGGCTCACGCTCATGTATTGCGTGAAAGTTGAAAAAGTTTGAGATTACTAAAGTGTGAAACAATTGCTTGGCTTGCCATCGGGGTTGTGCATGATTAAATACTTTTTGTGATGAAGATAGAGCAACAGCCAGACTATATGATTTTGTAGGGATAACTTTCTTTGGCCATGTTATTTTGAGAAGACATGATTACTTTGATTAAGTATGCTTGAAGTATCACCATTTTTCATGTTAATATGAACTTTTATTTTTTATCATTTGTATCTGAACATTCATGCCACAATAAAGAAAATTACATTGAGAATTATGCTAGGTAGCATTCCACATCAAAAATTCTGTTTTTATCATTTACCTACTCGAGGACGAGCAGGAATTAAGCTTGGGGATGCTTGATACGTCTCCAACGTATCTATAATTTTTTATTGTTCCATGCTATTATATTACCCCTTTTGGATGTTTATGGGCTTTATTTTACACATTTATATCATTTTTGGGACTAACCTATTAACCGGAGGCCCAGCCCATATTGCTGTTTTATTGCCTGTTTCAGTATTTTGAAGAAAAGGAATATCAAATGGAGTCCACACGGAATGAAACCTTCGGCATCGTGATTTATTGGAAGAATATGATCC
>NC_041391.1:417988610-418022307 GCF_002162155.2 Triticum dicoccoides | reverse complement strand
GCCCCCTGTCTTGTGGGCCCCTCGAGCACCCCCCGACCGACTTCTTTCGCCTATATAAACCTTCGTACCCTAAAACCATCGAATATCAAGATAGATCGGGAGTTCCGCCGCCGCAAGCCTCTGTAGCCACTAAAAAACTCTCGGGAGCCCGTTCCGGCACCCTGCCAAAGGGGGAATCCATCCCCGGTGGCCATCTTCATCATCCTGGCGCTCTCCATGACGAGAAGGGAGTAGTTCACCCTCGGGGCTGAGGGTATGTACCAGTAGCTATGTGTTTGATCTCTCTCTCTCTCGTGTTCTCTCTCGTGTTCCCTCTATGGCACGATCTTGATGTATCCTGAGCTTTGCTATTGTAGTTGGATCTTATGATGTTTCTCCCCTCTACTCTCTTGTTATGAATTGAGTTTCCCCTTTGAAGTTATCTTATCGGATTGAGTCTTTTATGAGAACACTTGATGCATGTCTTGCCGTGTTTATCTGTGGTGACAATGCGATATCATGTGCCTCTTGATGTATGTTTTGGTGACCAACTTGCGGGTTCCGCCCATGAACCTATGCATAGGGGTTGGCACACGTTCTTGACTCTCCGGTAGAAACTTTGGGGCACTCTTTCAAGTACTTTGTGTTGGTTGGATGAATCTGAGATTGTGTGATGCTTATCGTATAATCATGCCCACGGATACTTGTGGTGACAATGGAGTATCTAGGTGACATTAGGGTTTTGGTTGATTTGTGTCTTAAGGTGTTATTCTAGTACGAACTCTTCAGTAGATCGATCCGAAAGAATAACTTTGAGGTGGTTTTGTACCCTACCATAATCTCTATGTTTGTTCTCCGCTATTAGTGGCTTTGGAGTGACTCTCTGTTGCATGTTGAGGGCTTGTTATATGATCTATCTATGTTACTATTGTTGAGAGAACTTGCACTAGTGAAAGGATGAACCCTAGGCCTTGTTTCCTATCATTTTAATACCGTTTACGCTCACTTTTACCTTTAGTTACCTTGCTGTTTTTATTATTTCACTTACAAAAACCCATATCTATCATCCATATTGTACTTGTATCACCATCTCTTCACCGAACTAGTGCACCTATACAATTTGCCATTGTATTGGGTGTGTTGGGGACACAAGAGACTTTTTGTTATTTGGTTGCAGGGTTGTTTGAGAGAGACCATCTTCATCCTACGCCTCCTACGGATTGATAAACCTTAGGTCATCCACTTGAGGGAAATTTGCTACTGTCCTACAAACCTATGCACTTGCAGGCCCAACAACGTCTACAAGAAGAAGGTTGTGTAGTAGACATCACACCCCGACTCGTATTTCCCTCACAAACATTTATCGACTAGCTAGCCTCTAGATAGGTTTATACACCTGCACACTCGTGCTTCCACTATCGCATACATGTCTCTCTCTTGCTCCTTGTATCTATGTAGATTTTTCTTCCCTTCTTGAGACACGCCCTCTCGATCGTTCACACACACACTATCGCCTCATTTTAAGCTGATACCTATCGCACACACACTCCTTGTGCCTTTGTCACACATGCACTCCGTCCTCCTCCACTCTCCCTCTCTCTCTCACACACATGGGATTTTTGCAACTACTAGCAAGATGCCCATGCGTTGCACGGAACATCAAGATGCATTTGTACAAGTAGTTTATCTTGTGGGGGAAAAGGATGAACGAGGGAAGGCCTTATTTGCAAATGTGGAGAGGGGTGTGGGTATCTTTTTGCAAAATTGCCATAGTTTCCTTCCTATCCGTCAGATATAGATCAGACGGCCTATATTGCAGGATGGTAGGCACATGATCATCACTGTCGGTGTCAAAACCGGCGGATCTCGGGTAGGGGGTCCCGAACTGTGCGTCTAGGCGGATGGTAACAGGAGACAAGGGACACGATGTTTTACCCAGGTTCGGGCCCTCTTGATGGAGGTAAAACCCTACGTCCTGCTTGATTAATATTGATGATGTGTATTACAAGAGTAGATCTACCACGAGATCAAGGAGGCTAAACCCTAGAAGCTAGCCTATGGTATGATTGTTGTAATGGATGTTGTGTCCTACGGACTAAAGCCCTCTGGTTTATATAGACACCGGGGGGGCTAGGGTTACACAGAGTCGGTTATAATGGTAGGAGATCTACATATCCGTATCGCCAAGCTTGCCTTCCACGCCAAGGAAAGTCCCATCCGGACACGGGACGAAGTCTTCAATCTTGTATCTTCGTAGTCTTGGAGTCCGGCGGATGATGATAGTCCGGCTGTCCGGACACCCCCTAGTCCAGGACTCCCTCAGTAGCCCCTGAACTTGGCTTCAATGACGATGAGTCCAGCGCGCATAATGTTTGGCATTGCAAGGCGAGTTCCTCCTCCGAATAATCCATAGAAGATGGTGAACACCAGGATAGTGTCCAGCTCTGCAAAATAAATTCCACATTCCACAGTAGAGAGAATAATATGTACACAAGTTCAATCTGCTGACGTATTTCGCGGCATGACGTCACGCCACTACCAAGCCTTTACTTGAATCGTTTTTTATTATACCACCTCAGCGCGTTTAGCGAAGCGGTTTCCTTGGCACGTCTTGTCGAAGCAGAGATCGTGTTCCCCTTATTCCGGGATTCTCATCAATACGGACGTGGGTAACCCAACCGCGCCCGTCGCCACACCTCCTCTATCGAAGGCGAGTCCCGAACGGTCACGGAGACGGCTCTCGGTATTCTCCCTCTTTATAACGGGACCAAGGCTCGTTTCTTTTCTTCAATCCTCCATCGAATCCTCTCCTTGCTCCAAGTTCCAACACCCAGAGCCCTAGATTCGAGCACTTTGGACCTTCAACAATGTCCGGTTCCGGCCTTCAGGGCCAGTGGATGCCTTCCTCCGTCACGGAGGATGGCGTGCTAAAGCTGCGGGAGGCCAGGTACCTGTCCTACGAGATTTCGCACAGGCTGCCCGCCGAAGGGCAGGCCATCCCCACCCCCGAGCCCGGCGAGTATGTCGTCTTTGTGTCCCACCTCCGTCGGGGTTTAGGCTTCCCGATGGATCCTTTTGTGAGAGGGCTCATGTTCTACTATGGGTTGGAATTCCATGACCTGGCTCCTGAGTCTATCCTCCATATTTCCGTGTTTATTGTTGTCTGCGAAGCCTTCCTCCGCGTCACCCCCCACTTTGGCCTGTGGCTGAAGACCTTCAATGTGGAGCCGAAGATGATCGGGGGGCGTCAAGCGGAGTGCAGCGGGGCGGCCATAAGCAGGAGGGCCGATGCCCCGTGGCCCGAGGGCTCCTTCCAAGAGGAGCTCGGCTTGTGGCAGCAGGAGTGGTTCTATATCACCGCTCCAAAGGGCAGCAGGCAGAAGCCGCCGCCCGTATTCCGCTCGGGACCTCCTCGACGATTGATGTCGTGGGTCAACCAAGGGCTCAACTAGGGACCGTCAAAAGACGTGCCCCTATTGCAGGGCCGGATTCGAGATCTCCAGGCGAGGGAGATCGATTTGGTCGTGGTGATGCAGGTTATGCTGATTAGGCGTCTCCTGCCCTGCAAACGTCGTCCTCTCCGACTATGGGAGTTTAATCCGGAGGGACCATGGATTCTCCAACACTTCATGGGTATGATACCCGTGGAGATGTACAAATTATTCTTCGGACCGCAAGTGGCGTGTCCAGAATTGACCGAGGACGCTGGCCTAAGCTGCAATCGCCCGGATACTCAAGTAAGTAGCTCAGTGTTCGGACGTACCGTCTGTTTGTCTTTCTATAATTCGCCCTTTAACCCGTTATCCTTCGACAGGAGTGGATAGCGCAAGCAAAGCTGATACGGTGTCCGGCCCCCCTCCCAGAGACCGCGCCGGATCCCGTGCTGGTCCGGATGCTGGAAGCTGCGCCTTTAGAAGAAGGCGGTGGGGAAAATAAGGGAGCTATCGCCTCGACTAAGGAGACTCTTGAAAAAGGGGGGATCGAGAATCCCTCCCTCCAAGGGGAGAAAAGGACCGCCTCTGGAGACCCGGAGGCCAAAGCCCCCAAGAGGGGGAAGAAGTCTTTACCAGAGGGTCCTGCGTCCGGGGAGACCCCGGCCGCACAGTCTCCCCCAAAGCATCAGCCCTCCAGCGAGCCGTAAGTAGAAAAAAGAGAGATCGGCAATAAGAGACATCCCTATTTGTGCTTCTGAGGATAACCGAATTTTTACCTTGTAGTTCGGATCTCCGACCTTCTCAGATGAGCTCATCTTTGGGGGATCTTCGTCCGGAGATGGTGGAGAGCGAGATGCCTCCGTCCGCTGCGCCGTCAGATAGGGCGGACGAGCCTGAAGTGTCATCACGGAGGGTATCCCCGAGCCCGGCAGAGCCGAAGAGTTCGGCGCCGACTAGTGTTCGGCCGGGGGAGCTGAAGGATCTGCTTGAGAGGGCGTCCATCTCAGAAGTTCACCATGCATTGATGAATATGGTGATTGGAAGGATTTCGTCCGCCGAAAGCGGATTGCATAATGCCATCAGGAGTTTGCTGGCGGGATTTGAGGTACGTAAAAATGACATACCTTTTGGCAGTTTTGCACATGGAAGGGCGCCCTGTATAGATAGTAGCCCCTGAGACTCGGTAGGGTGTCGAAAGCGACAGCGTGCCGAGGATCAAAATCGTAGATTTTCAATCTTCGCTGTTCTTATGCAGGTGGCGGATCGTCCGGGGGCCGGCCGGACTAATGGAGTTGCCGAACTAAAGCGGCAACTCAACGTTGCGGATGCGGACATCGCGCTAGTCAACAGGCGACTTGACGAGTCGCAAGGTAAAAAAAATTCCCCACAGTCACCTTGTAAGGGAGCCGAAGCCCATCTCTTATAATATTTGTGCTTGACGTAGATGGTGCTGCTGCTGTGGAGAGCCTTCGGGCCGAACTTGCTCGAGCCAAGGAGCAAGCCAGAAGGAGTAATGCGGCGGCTTTGAGGGCGGCCGAGGAGTTAGAAGCCGAAAGGGCTGCACACTGCCGAAGCAGGGAAGAGATGGCCGAAATGGTCGTGAAGTTAAAAGATGCTACCGACCGCACTGAGGCTCTTGAAAAGGAGCACCTATCGGAGCGAGAAGACATGGGGAAGGCCACCGCCGAAGCCAAGGACGCCCAATCTGGCATGCGGGCTATAAAGGAGGAGCTGCGCCAAGCTGGAGACATTGTGGCTGGCAAGCCCTTTCTGCTGCGCCGGAGGTTTACTGATCCTAAGTATGCTCAACTTGGCCAGTTGTGGGGTCCGGAGGATCCTTATATGGACTTAGCGGCAAGTGCGGCGGATGCCGTTGTGCACTTCCGGAGCCAGAAGGATCACGAGACGGAAGAGCTGTTTTGGTCTCAATTCCATAGTCCAGATTGTTCACTTCCACTGACCGACCGGTTGGCCGAATGGGCAGAGCTGAATAGGTTGTCCGGGCTTTCCATGACGGATATCGTGACTCATGTCTGGCCGGATAGGCCCAAGCCGAAGAGCTATTTTGGCTTGTTGCAGCAATTTCTTGGGGCGGTGAGCATATCAAGGCGATGAAGCGGTCGGCCTGCATAGAGGGTGCACAGATGGCACTCGCCCGTGTGAAGACACATTGGACGGAGATGGATGCCGCCGCTGTTGCGACCCGGGGTTCGGACGAGAGCCGGTTACCCGCCGAGCACTATTTTGGGGAAGTTTTGCGTGGTGCTCGTATAATAGAGTCGCAGTGCTCAAAAAATGTCACGTTCAAATGAACGTTTTATTTTGTAAAACAATGTTTATGATATAGGCACTTTTTGTACTTGTGCGCTCAAGTATTGAAATATCTCCTGTGCGGCCGTTTATGTATACGTGTGTATAACCTGAAAGATGGCAGTCGTCGGCTTCAGCCCCCACGCACAAGGTGCGGGGGTGTTCACAAAAATAGCGCATTTTCACACTTAATCCGACGTCTCGATCCTTGTTAAGTGGGTGGTAGCGTAGCAAACGAGGCAACGAGACTATAATGCTTTATCACTTTCACTTAGCCATTAGAGCTCGAAGGTGGGGCTACGATATAGCCCCTGGGGGCACCGCGCTCTCCGAATTCGGGGCGTATATGTGCCTGATCGGGAAACGGTCCTTCGTCAAAGCGGAGGAATTCTAAACATTCCTATGGTCGATCGAGTGGTTGGCCAGTCTCTCGTTGTATCATGACAGTCAGTTTTCGGCTTTCTCTACTGAGGTGCTCGCCCAGCCGAACTGGGGCACAATCGCAGTAGTTCTCCTCGTGCCGGGTTAGCCAATGATACGGAATGTAAGGCAGCAAAACACAGGAGCCGGGCAAACCCAACATTTGACCAAAGACATGATTCGGAGCTGATGCATATAAGGCCTAACTCGAGATGCCGAACACTCCCTAAGGTGTTTGGTCTTTATGATAACGGGCGAAACAATGCCCTTAAGCCCCTTGTGTCCAGGTACGGGCGAGGTCCTCTAACGCGGCCGATGCCAAAACGTCAGTATCCTCTCTGGTTATCATGAAAAAACAGGGGATTATAGCAACAAGAGATAGTAAAAAAGGTTTACGCAGGGTCTTAATCTGAAAAGAATCCTAGCAACGGGTCCCTACTGCACGTCTGCGCCTGTGTCTCCGTTGTGCCGTTATCCTGGACGGGTGTGCACGGTGTTCATCTGTAAAAAGAGAGGAACTTAGAAAGAAATCATGTGAAAAGTGCATAAATATTAAAATATTAATAAATTAATAAAGCTGAGCCTATATTATCCCATTGTTGCTTATATGCACAGCCCCCTGTGAAGGGGTGTGCGGCTAGGGAGCCCCTAGCTTATTTATGCCGGACTCGTCTAGCCGTGTCCGGGGTCTTTTAATGACCCTCTTAATGAAATGATGCCTCGTGGACCGGGCATTTTGAGTGTAAGAGACGCGTAATGTGGTATTGCGTTAAAGCGGACAAAAGCTTCACGCCCCAATAGTGCTTGATAGCTACTTTTGAATGGGGCGACATGGAAGATTAGCTTTTCGCGTCGGAAGTTGTCCGGTGACCCGAACACAACTTCTAGTAATAAGGAGCATGTGCACTTGGCGTAAGGGCCTGCATCACTCCTTTAAAGGAAGTGCGGCTATGTCGAATTTTAGTAAGGTCTATCCCCAACTTGCGGATTGTGTTCGGATATAGCAGGTTTAAATCGCTGCCGCCGTCCATCAGAACTTGTGTAAATTGTAGTCCGTTGATTATAGGATCCAATATCAGAGCAGTCCATCCTGCGTTCCGAATGCTTCTGGAATAATCCAGGTGGTCGAAAGTGACTGGTTTTGACATCCAACTTCGGGGTTCCGCTGGGGTGGACCGTGCGGCACTTATTTTAATGGGTGCCGCATTGTTTTTCCGTAATATCACATGGAGTGAGTTTACTGTTTTGACTTCTTGTGAGAAAGTCTTTTGTTTTCCGGTGCTCTGCTGGTGGGGTTTATCATCATCCTCGCTTGATGCGTCGAGCCCCTTGTGTTCGGCGTTGAGTCGGCCGGACTGTTTGAAAACCCAGCAATCTCGGTGGGTGTGGTTTGCAGGCCTTCCGGGGGTACTGTGGATTTGACATATCCGATCCAAAATTTTGTTTAAGTTGGATAGCTCATCACTGTTGTCCTTAAGAGGCAGTGTTTTGTTGCTTGGCCGCGAGCTTTTGAATCCGGCGTTGACCGCCATATTCTTTGGGCTTTTTTCTGTATTCCGGCGTTGATCCTTTCTGCGCCGTGATTTGTCGTTTCCATCTCTGATCTCGGATGTACTCGGGTCACTGGTGCTGCATCTTGCTAGCCAGCTGTCCTCCCCCGTGCAAAAGCGGGTCATGAGGCTTGTTAGCGCGGCCATTGTCCTTGGCTTCTCTTGGCCGAGGTGTCTCGCGAGCCATTCGTCACAGACGTTGTGTTTAAAAGCTGCTAAGGCTTCCGTGTCCGGACAGTCGACTATTTGGTTCTTTTTGGTAAGGAACCTGTTCCAGAATTTGCGCGCTGACTCTCCGGGATGTTGAGTTATATGACTTAGATCGTTTGCATCCGGAGGGCGGACATAAGTCCCTTGAAAATTTGCTCTAAGCGCGTCCTCGAGCTCTTCCCAACTTCCAACAGTGTTTTCTGGGAGGCTTTTGAGACAATGCCGAGCTGGACCTTTGAGCTTGAGGGGTAGATATTTTATGGCGTGGAGATCATCTCCTCTAGCCATGTGTATGTGTAGTATGTAATCCTCTATCCAGACTCCGGGGTCTGTTGTTCCGTCGTATGCCTCTATGTTTATGGGTTTGAACCCTGCTGGAAATTCATGATCCAGCACCTCATTGGTAAAACATAGTGGGTGTGCGGCACCCCTGTATTTGGGTGTGCCGCTGTCTTCGAACGCTTGGCGTGCTGTGTTGCTTCCTGGGGCCCTCTTTTTTGGCCCGTAAATGGACCTGGCTGGGCCATCTGTTTTCCCAGGATCATGAGTCGGCTTGAGTGCGGCACCGCTTGTCGCTTTTGGCCTGTCATCTGGTCGTCTATCCGGCCAGGCGGCTTCTTTAATTTTTGACTGTGGTGGCTCTATGGCTTCCTCGTCAAATTCTGGCAGCAGCTTGCGCTTCGGGTAGCTCTTTGATTGATGGCCATTGCCATATTTGTCTGCGGTCTTGAGTACTTTGCTCCACCTCATTCTGAGTATGTCTTCCGCTGTTTTGAGCTTCCGTTTTTCCTTCTTCAAGCTTCTTGCGGTGGCGACGAGTCTTTCGTGAAGGTTCTTATGCTCCGGTGGTGTGTCCGGCATGAGGTCGTCCGGACTGTTGGTTTCGCCGGGTATGGATTGATTATCCGATTCGTCCTGTTCGGACGGTTGCTTGGTTGCATGTTCGTCATCCACTGGTTTGCCCTGCTCTATTGCTGGGTCATTGGGAATGCTGTTTTTGTCGACGCGGGGCTTAGGGCGGCGCTTGCATCGCCGTTTTGGTTGTTTATCGGCTGGATTATCCTTTGCCGCGCCCCGTTGTTCCTCGTCGTCGCTTCCTTTTGGGGTATCCACCATACATACGTCATGTGTTGGGGTGGTCCTCCAGTGCCCTGTAGGCGCTGGTTCTTGATCGTCTCCGGCATCGTCATCCATACCGTCGATGTCTTCGGAGTCATAGTCTAGCATGTCGGTTAGATCGTCGACAGTGGCTACAAAGTGGGTGGTGGGTGGGCTTTGAATTTCTTCGTCGTCCGCATCCCAACCATCCTGGCCATAATCCGGCCAGGGCTCTCCGGATAACGAGAAACGCTTTAGCGAATTTAAGATGTCGCCGAAGGGCGAGTGTTGAAATATGTCCGCGGCGGTGAACTCCATGATCGGCGCCCAATCGGATTCGACCGGCAAGAGCGCAGGAGGTTCGGAGTCCGGCAGGGAGTCCGGCACCTCGGAGTCACGAGCTTTATAAGGGACGGGGTCAGTGTTCGGATCCATCGCCGTGGACGTCGCAGCCCCCGAGGCGGTGTCCAGCCACCCGTCCTCGATCTGCGCAATCGGCTCCGGACTATAGGTCAGAGCGGATTCGTGTGCGGCCTCCAAGGTACTCTCTGGCGGCAGAGTTAGATCATGCCCATCGTGACAGTGCGGCACGCTCGGCTGCAGCTCGGATCCATCGAAGACCAAGTCTCCGCGGATATCCACCGTGAAGTTTAGGCTTCCAAATCTGACCTGACGGCCAGGGGCGTAGCTTTCGATCTGCTCCAGATGGCCAATTGAATTGGCCCGCAGTGCGAGGCCGCCGAACATGAAGATCTGTCCGGGGAGAAAAGTCTCACCCTGGACAGCGTTGTTGTTGATTGAAGAAGCCATCAAGCCTATCGGTGACGACACAGAGGAACTCTCAATGAAAGCACCAATGTCGGTGTCAAAACCGGCGGATCTCGGGTAGGGGTCCCGAACTGTGCGTCTAGGTGGATGGTAACAGGAGACAAGGGACACGATGTTTTACCCAGGTTCGGGCCCTCTTGATGGAGGTAAAACCCTACGTCCTGCTTGATTAATATTGATGATGTGTATTACAAGAGTGGATCTACCACGAGATCAAGGAGGCTAAACCCTAGAAGCTAGCCTATGGTATGATTGTTGTAATGGATGTTGTGTCCTACGGACTAAAGCCCTCCGGTTTATATAGACACCGGGGAGGGCTAGGGTTACACAGAGTCGGTTACAATGGTAGGAGATCTACATATCCGTACCGCCAAGCTTGCCTTCCACGCCAAGGAAAGTCCCATCTGGACACGGGACGAAGTCTTCAATCTTGTATCTTCGTAGTCTTGGAGTCCGGCGGACGATGATAGTCCGGCTGTCCGGACACCCCCTAGTCCAGGACTCCCTCAATCACCGACAATGCTTTTTATAAGAGTAGGGATAAAAAATAGAGTTGGTGATGATGGTGGGCCTGCCATCCTGCAATGTAGGTCGTCCAATTTATATCTGACGGATAGGAAGGAAAATATGATTTACCCGCACTCTTCACCACATTTGCAGATAAGGCCTTCCCTCTTTCATCCTTTTCTCCCACAAGATCTTGATGTTCCATGCAACGCACGGGCATCTTGCTAGTAAGAGTAGAAATTAGACATATACCACTTCTCGAATCTTGAAACCAACAACATTCCTCCCTTATCTCATCAAAACCGCCAAAGGAATATATTTTGAGTGAAACATAACATATTTTTATTGATATACGTATTTCAAAACTAGACTCTTTTTTTCTATCAAATCAGTGAATATGTATTAATCTACTTTGATCGTGTGGCAACGCATTGGCACATTGCTAGTAGTTATTATAATTGTTTGGACACCAGACAAATGGTGGAGTACATATACAAAGAGAAGAGGCGCACGCACGCAGTCAGCCTCTCGCTGTCTCACACACATGAGTGTTACGTAAAGGTGACTGTCGGTGTCAAAACCGGCGGATCTCGGGTAGGGGGTCCCGAACTGTGCGTCTAGGCGGATGGTAACAGGAGACAAGGGACACGATGTTTTTACCCAGGTTCGGGCCCTCTCGATGGAGGTAAAACCCTACTCCTGCTTGATTGATATTGATGATATGGGTAGTACAAGAGTGGATCTACCACGAGATCAAGGAGGCTAAACCCTAGAAGCTAGCCTATGGTATGATTGTTGTAATGGTTGTGTGTCCTACGGACTAAAACCCTCTGGTTTATATAGACACCGGAGAGGGCTAGGGTTACACAGAGTCGGTTACAATGGTAGGAGATCTACATATCCGTATCGCCAAGCTTGCCTTCCACGCCAAGGAAAGTCCCATCCGGACACGGGACGAAGCCTTCAATCTTGTATCTTCATAGTCTTGGAGTCCGGCTGACGATGATAGTTCGGCTGTCCGGACACCCCCTAGTCCAGGACTCCCACAGTAGCCCCTGAACCAAGCTTCAATGACGATGAGTCCGACGCGCATATTGTTCGGCATTGCAAGGCGGGTTCCTCCTCCGAATAATTCATAGAAGATCGTGAACACCAGGATAGTGTCCGGCTCTGCAAAATAAATTCCACATTCCAGCGTAGAGAGAATAATATGTACACAAGTTCAATCTGCTGACGTATTTGGTGGCATGTCGTCACACCACTACCAAGCCTTTACGTGAATCGTTTTTTACTATACCACCTCCGCGCGTTTAGTGAAGCGGTTTCCTTGGCACGTCTTGTCGAAGCAGAGATCGTGTTCCCCTTATTCCGGGATTCCCATCAATACGGACATGGGTAACCCAACCGCGCCCTTGATGGTGGCGCTTGGGAGATAAGCGAGTTTTACCAGGCCGGTGGGGACGCATAGTCTTCGTCCGCCCATATATAAGGGGATAAGGATCCACCTTTTTACCTACGCCTTCTTCCTCCTTTGCTTATCCATCTCCGCGCACTCGAGCTCCAGCGCCCAAGTTCGCACATCTCGTCTCAACCTTCTCCAGTCATGTCCGGAGCGGGAGGCAAGTGGATGGCCTCCTCCGTCACGGAGGGGCACATCGAAAGACTGCGCAGTGCCGGATATCTGTCTAGCGACATCGCGCACCGGCTGCCCGACAAGGGGCAGCTCATCCCCACCCCCAGGCCCCATGAGAGGGTCGTATTCCTTCCCCACTTCCTCTGCGGACTGGGCTTTCCACTTCACCCCTTTGTCCGGGGGCTCATGTTCTACTACGTCCTAGATTTCCACGATTTGGCGCCAAACTTCATCCTTAACATCTCGACGTTTATCATCGTGTGCGAGGCCTTCCTCTGCATCCAGCCCCACTTCGGCTTGTGGCTCAAGACCTTCAATGTCAAGCCGAAGGTTGTGAAGGGGAATCAGGCGGAGTGCGGAGGCGCCATGGTGGGCAAAATGCCCAACGTCCTTTGGCTCGAGGGCGCCTTTGTGGAAACCATCAAGGGGTGGCAATCGGGGTGGTTCTATATCACCGAGCCGCGTGACCCTAAATGGGCAGCGGCCCCCGAGTTCAGATCTGGTATCCCCATGCAGCTCACCTCCTGGAAAGAGAAGGGCTTGCTATGGGGTAGTTCGGAGGAGCTGACCGGACTCCAGTCCTGTCTCTAGACCCTGGTGAACAAGAAGCTCAAGCTTATCAATGTGATCCAGGTCATGCTCGTCTGCCGGATTCTCCCCTGCCAACAACGGGCCTTCAATCAGTGGGAGTTTGATCTGGCACAGCACTGGACCCTGAGCGGGCTCTTCGACATGATGTACGAAGCTGCCTGGAGGGTGTTGTTCAAGGGCGGGGAAGCCCCCGCATCCGCGACTGAAGATCGCGGTTTCAGCACCAAGCGCCCGGCCGGCGAGGTGAGCTTTGTCATCCTTTACGGGACACTTATTTCTTTCATAGTTTGACTCTATGCGGGATCTAAAACTCCCAATGCCTTTAACAGGACTGGCAGAGGACGTCCGAATAGGTTAACTGTCCGGCTCCCCTCCCCGAAGAACCAGCGGATGCCCGTTTAACGGGGCTGCTAGTCCCGGAACTTTATGTGGTGCCGGAGAAGAAGGCTAAAAAGGAGGCCACGGGAACCCGAAGAAGTTCCCAGCGCCAGGTGATATCGGACTCATCGTCCGATGGCTCCGAGGCGGACTCCTCCCCCGAAGACGAGGAGGAGAAAGAGGACTCTCCCCCGGAGGGGGGAGAGAGGAAAAGGAAGCTTCCCCAACGGGGGAGGCCGAAGGGTCCAAGAGGGGAAGGACCCTTCCTCCGGACGGTTCCGCCAACGCCGACGATGGCGACGAGGAGTGGCCCTCAAGGGCCAAGCCCCTGGCAAGATCGTAAGTATCCGGACTCCTGAGTGATTTGTAATTTCTTTTTCGTGCCACGCAGTGTCCTTCTAATGGCGCATACTATCTGTAACCTGGCCGAGGAGGATCTTCCCGCTTCATCCAGCAGGTCCTTGGCCCCGTCGGATGTAGATTCCATTCCGACCGCCTCCACCCCTCGCGATACTGAGGACGCCGAGGTGGGATCCCAGGAGGGGACCCGCCAGGAGGGGGAGGCTCCGGAGGTGCCGCAAGGCAACCTCCCAGACTTCGTGTCGGACTCCGCGCCGGAACCTGCAGTGGTTCCGGAGTCCGGCAGGCGGACCCTTCGCAAGAAGGGCAAGACCGTGACACTGGCAGCCTCCGTCCAACCGGAGGCGCCGGACAACTTGTTGGAGGCACTCAACAGCGCTTCCATCGAGGAAGAACACCGCGCTATTATGAGTGCGGTGATTCAGAAGGTTCAGCTCGCCAAGAGCAGGCTGACCGAAGCCTGCAGTAGCCTTCTAACAGGCTTTGAGGTAAGAAGTTTAAAATATGTAATGTAATACCGCATAGACAGTAGCCCCTGATGCTCAGTTTGGTGTTCGGAAAGAAAAGCCGGACTGAGGATCTAAAAAAGATATACGCAGGATTCCTAAAAAATTATGTCAATATGGGTTTGCAGGCTGCGCTGCTGACCTCTGCCGCACTGACTGCGGAGGTCGGTGCTTTGAAGCAGGACCTCGAGCGGTCCGAGCAAGAGCTCGGCCGTGCCAAGAAGCAGCTCGAGGACAAAGAAGGTGAGTAACACCACTTTGAAATTTGTACCTTACAGAAAAGGATTTAGGTTGCAATAAAAATAACAAGGATAACGTGGGTACTGCAGGGGCCACGAACGAGGTGGCGACCCTGAAGGAGGTCGTGTCCGCGGCCGAACGCAATGCGGCCGCGGAACGGGCGGAGCGAGAGAAGCAGGAGGCGCGGGTGGCGTAGGTGCGGCAAGAGCTCCAGGCTCTCATGGAAAAGCATGAGAGTTTGAGCGCGACTCAAAGACTCGAGAGTCCGAGCTTGCCTCGGCTCTTGAAAGTGTTGGGTTTCGTAGTAATTTCAAAAAAATTCCTACGCACACGCAAGATCATGTGATGCATAGCAACGAGGGGGAGAGTATTGTCTACGTACCCAACGCAAACCGACTGCGGAAGCGATGACACGACGTAGAGGAAGTAGTCGTACGTCTTCTCGATCCAACCGATCAAGCACCGAAACTACGGCACCTCCGAGTTCGAGCACACGTTCAGCTCGATGACGATCCCCGGACTCCGATCCAGCAAAGTGTCGGGGAAGAGTTCCGTCAGCACGATGGCGTGGTGACGATCTTGATGAACTACAGCAGCAGGGCTTCGCCTAAACTCCGCTATAGTATTATCGAGGAATATGGTGGCAGGGGGCACCGCACACGGCTAAGGAATCGATCACGTGGATCAACTTGTGTCAACTTGTGTGTCTTTGGGGTGCCTCTACCTCAGTATATAAAGGAGCCAAGGGGGGAGGGTGCGCCGGCCAAGAGAGAGAGGCGCAGGAGAGTCCTACTCCCTCTGGGAGTAGGATTCCCCCTCCAATCCTAGTCCAACTAGGATTCCTCGGAGGGGAAAATAGGAGGAGGGGGCCGGCCACCTCTCCTAGTCCTAATAGGACTAGGGGAAGGGGGGGCGCGCAGCCCATCTAGGGCAGCCCCTTCTCTTTTCCACTAAGGCCCACTATGGCCCAAATAGCTCCCGGGGGGTTCCGGTAACCCTCTCGGTATTCCGGTAAAATCCCGATTTCACCCGGAACACTTCCGATATCCAAATATAGGCTTCCAATATATCAATCTTTATGTCTCGACCATTTCGAGACTCCTCGTCATGTCCGTGATCACATCCGGGACTCCGAACAACCTTCGGTACATCAAAATGCATAAACTCATAATATAACTGTCATCGTAACCTTAAGCGTGCGGACCCTAGGGGTTCGAGAACAATGTAGACATGACCGAGACACGTCTCTGGTCAATAACCAATAGCGGGACCTGGATGCCCATATTGGCTCCTACATATTCTACGAAGATCTTTTATCGGTCAGACCGCATAACAACATACGTTGTTCCCTTTGTCATCGGTATGTTACTTGCCCGAGATTCGATCGTCGGTATCCAATACCTAGTTCAATCTCGTTACCGGCAAGTCTCTTTACTCATTTCGTAATACATCATCTCACAACTAACATATTAGTTGTAATGCTTGCAAGGTTTATGTGATGTGTATTACCGAGAGGGCCCAGAGATACCTCTCCAACAATCGGAGTGACAAATCCTAATCTCGAAATACGCCAACCCAACATCTACCTTTGGAGACACCTGTAATGCTCCTTTATAATCACCCAGTTACGTTGTGACGTTTGGTAGCACCCAAAGTGTTCCTCCGGCAAACGGGAGTTGCATAATCTCATAGTCATAGGAACATGTATAAGTCATGAAGAAAGCAGTAGCAACATACTAAACGATCGTGTGCTAAGCTAATGGAATGGGTCATGTCAATCAGATCATTCAACTAATGATGTGACCTCGTTAATCAAATAACAACTCATTGTTCATGGTTAGGAAACATAACCATCTTTGATTAACGAGCTAGTCAAGTAGAGGCATACTAGTGACACTCTGTTTGTCTATGTATTCACACATGTATTATGTTTCCGGTTAATACAATTATAGCATGAATAATAAACATTTATCATGAAATAAGGAAATAAATAATAACTTTATTATTGCCTCTAGGGCATATTTCCTTCAGTCTCCCACTTGCACTAGAGTCAATAATCTAGTTCACATCGCCATGTGATTTAATAGCAATAGTTCACATCACCATGTGATTAACACCCATAGTTCACATCGATATGTGATCAACACCCAAAGGGTTTACTAGAGTCAGTAATCTAGTTCACATCACTATGTGATTAACACCCAAAGAGTACTAAGGTGTGATCATGTTTTGCTTGTGAGATAATTTTAGTCAATGGGTCTGTCACATACAGATCTGTAAGTATTTTGCGAATTTCTATGTCAACAATGCTCTGCACGGAGCTACTCTAGCTAATTGCTCCCACTTTCAATATGTATCCAGATTGAGACTTAGAATCATCTGGATCAGTGTCAAAAACTTGCATCGACGTAACCCTTTACGACAAACCTTTTTGTCACCTCCATAATCGAGAAACATCTCCTTAGTCCTTACTAAGGATATTCTTGACCAATGTCCAGTGATCTACTCCTAGATCACTATTGTACTCCCTTGCCAAATACAGAGCAAGGTATACAATAGGTCTGGTACAAAGCATAGCATACTTTATAGGACCTATGACTGAGGCATAGGGAATGACTTTTCATTCTCTTTCTATTTTCTGCTGTGGTCGGGATTTGAGTCTTACTCAATTTCATACCTTTGCAACACAGGCAAGAACTCTTTCTTTAACTGTTCCATTTTGAACTATTTCAAAATCTTGCCAAGGTATGTACTCATTGAAAATCTTATCAAGCATCTTGATCTATCTCAATAGATCTTGATGCTCAATATATAAGTAGCTTTTTACTGAGGTCTTTTTCTTTTTAAAGAACTCCTTTAAAACACTCCTTTATGCTTTGCAGAAAAATTCTACATCATTTCTGATCAACAATATGTCACTCACATATACTAATCAGAAAGGCTGTAGTGCTCCCACTCACTTTATTGTAAATACAGGCTTCATCGTAAGTCCATATAAAACTATATGCTTTGATCAACTTATCAAAGCGTATATTCCAACTCTGAGATGCTTACACCAGTCCATAGATGAATCGCTGGAGTTTGCATATTTTGTTAACACCTTTAGGATTGACATAAACTTCTGGTTGCATCATATACAACTCTTCTTTAATAAATCTATTAAGGAATGCAGTTTTTGTTTATCCATTTGCCAGATTTCATAAAATGTGGCAATTGCTAACATGATTCGGACAGACTTAAGCATAGATACGAGTGAGAAACTCTCATCGTAGTCAACACCTTGAACTTGTCGAAAACCTTTTGCGACAATTCTAGCTTTGTAGATAGTAACACTACTATCAGCGTCCGTCTTCCTTTTGAAGATCCATTTATTCTCAATTGCTTGCCGATCATCGGGCAAGTCAACCAAAGTCCATACTTTGTTCTCATACATGGATCCCATCTCAGATTTCATGGCTTCAAGCCACTTTGCGGAATCTGGGCTCACCATCGCTTCTTCATAGTTCGTAGGTTCATCATGATCTAGTAGCATGACTTCCAGAACAGGATTACCGTACCACTCTGGTGTGGATCTTACTCTGGTTGATCTACGAGGTTCAGTAGTATCTTGATCTGAAGTTTCATGATCATTATCATTGGCTTCCTCACTAACTGGTGTAGGTGTCACTGAAACAGTTTTCTGTGATGAACTACTTTCCAGTAAGGGAGCAGGTACAGTTACCTCGTCAAGTTCTACTTTCCTCCCACTCACTTCTTTCGAGAGAAACTCCTTCTCCAGAAAGGATCCATTTTTAGCAACGAATATCTTGCCTCCGGATCTGTGATAGAAGGTGTACCCAACAATTTCCTTTGGGTATTCTATGAAGACGCACTTCTCCGATTTGGGTTCGAGCTTATCAGGATGAAACTTTTCCACATAAGCATCACAGCCCCAAACTTTAAGAAACGACAACTTGGGTTTCTTGCTAAACCACAGTTCATATAGTGTCGTCTCAACGGATTTAGATGGTGCCCTTTTAACGTGAATGCAGCTGTCTCTAATGCATAACCCCAAAACGACAATGGTAAATCAATAAGAGACATCATAGATCGCACCATATCCAATAAAGCGCGGTTACGACGTTCGGACACACCATAACATTGTGGTGTTCCAGGTGGCGTGAGCTATGAAACTATTCCACATTGTTTTAATTGAAGACCAAACTCGTAACTCAAATATTCGTCTCCGTGATCAGATCGCAGAAACTTTATTTTTCTTGTTACGATGATTTTTCCACTTCACTCTGAAATTCTTTGAATCTTTCAATTATTTCAGACTTATGTTTCATCAAGTAGATATCCCCATATCTGCTCAAATCATCTTGTGAAGGTCAGAAAATAATGATACCTGCTGTAAGCCTTTCATCGGACCACATACATCGGTATGTATGATTTCCAACAAATCTGTTGCTTGCTTCATTGTTCCGGAGAACGGCGTTTTAGTCATCTTGCCCATAAGGCATGGTTCGCAAGCATCAAGTGATTCATAATCAAGTGATTCCAAAATCCCATCAGCATGGAGTTTCTTCATGCGCTTTACACCAATATGACCTAAACGGCAGTGCCATAAATAAGTTGCACTATCATTATTAACTTTACATCTTTTGGTTTCAATATTATGAATATGTGTATCACTAAGATCGAGATCCAATGAACTATATTGGGTGTGTAACCATATAAAGTTTTATTCATGTAAACAGAACAACAATTTATTCTTTTACTTAAATGAATAATCGTATTACAATAAACATGATCAAATCATATTCATGCTCAACGCAAACACCAAATAACACTTATTTAGTTTCAACACTAATCCCGAAATTATAGGGAGTGTGCGATGATGATCATATCAATCTTGGAACCACTTCCAACACACATCGTCACTTCACCCTTAACTAGTCTCTGTTTATTCTGCAACTCCCGTTTCGAGTTACTAATCTTAGCAACTGAACTAGTATCAAATACTTAGGGTTTGCTATAAACACTAGTAAAGTACACATCAATAACATGTATATCAAATATACTTATGTTCACTTTGCCATCCTTCTTATCCGCCAATCACTTGGGGTGATTCCGTTTCCGGTGACCAGTCCCTTTGCAGTAGAAGCACTTAGTCTCAGGCTTAGGACCAGACTTGGGCTTCTTCACTTGAGCAGCAACTTGCTTGCCGTTCTTCTTGAAGTTCCCCTTCTTCCCTTTGCCCTTTTCTTGAAACTAGTGGTCTTATCAACCATCAACACTTGATGTTTTTCTTGATTTCTACCTTCATTGATTTCATCATCACGAAGAGCTTGGGAGTTGTTTCCGTTATCCCTTGCATATTATAGTTCATCACGAAGTTCTACTAACTTGGTGATGGTGACTAGAGAATTCTGTCAATCACTATCTTATCTGGAAGATTAACTCCCACTTGATTCAAGCGATTGTAGTACCCAGACAATCTGAGCACATGCTCACTAGTTGAGCGATTCTCCTCCATCTTTTAGCTATAGAACTTGTTGGAGACTTCATATCTCACAACTCGGGTATTTGCTTGAAATATTAACTTCAACTCTCATATGGTCCATGATGTTCAAAACATATTTGAAGTCCCGATTCTAAGCCATAAAGCATGGTGCACATAACTATCAAGTAGTCATCATATTGAGCTAGCCAAACGTTCGTAACGTCTGCATCTGCTCCTGCAATAGGTCTGTCACCTAACGATGCATTAAGGACATAATTCTTCTGTGCAGCAATGAGGATAATCCTCAGATCACGGATCCAATCCGCATCATTGCTACTAACATCTTTCAACACAATTTTCTCTAGGAACATAAACACAGGGAAGCAACAACGCGAGCTATTGATCTATAATTTGCAAAATACTACCAGGACTAAGTTCATGATAAATTTAAGTTCAATTAATCATATTACTTAAAGAACTCCCACTTAGACAGACATCCCTCTAATCCTCTAAGTGATCACGTGATCCAAATCAACTAAACCATGTCCGATCATCACGTGAGATGGAGTAGTTTCAATGGTGAACATCACTATGTTGATCATATCTACTATATGATTCACGCTCGACCTTTCGGTCTCCGTGTTCCGAGGCCATATCTGCATATGTTAGGCTCGTCAAGTTTAACCTGAGTATTCTGCGTGTGCAAAACTGGCTTGCACCCGTTGTAGATGGACGTAGAGCTTATCACACCCGATCATCACGTGGTGTCTGGGCACGACGAACTTTGGCAACGGTGCATACTCAGGGAGAACACTTCTTGATAATTTAGTGAGAGATCATCTTATAATGCTACCGTCAATCAAAGCAAGATAAGATGCATAAAAAGATAAACATCACATGCAATCAATATAAGTGATATGATATGGCCATCATCATCTTGTGCCTGTGATCTCCATCTCCGAAGCACCGTCATGATCACCATCGTCACCGGCGCGACACCTTGACCTCCATCGTAACATCGTTGTCGTCTCGCCAATCTTATGCTTCCACGACTATCACTACCGTTTAGTAATAAAGTAAAGCATTACATCGCGATTGCATTGCATACAATAAAGCGACAACCATATGGCTCCTGCCAGTTGCCGATAACTCGGTTACAAAACATGATCATCTCATACAATAAAATTCAGCATCATGCCTTGACCATATCACATCACAACATGCCCTGCAAAAACAAGTTAGACGTCCTCTACTTTGTTGTTGCATGTTTTACGTGGCTGCTACGGGCTTAAGTAAGAACCAATCTCACCTACGCATCAAAACCACAACGATAGTTTGTCAAATAGACTCCGTTTTAACCTTCGCAAGGACCGGGCGTAGCCATACTTGGTTCAACTAAAGTTGGAGAGGCAGTCGCCCGCAAGCCATCTCTGTGCAAAGCACGTCGAGGAAACCGGTCTCGCGTAAGCGTACGCATAAGGTTGGTCCGGGTCGTCTCGTCCAACAATACCGCCGAACCAAAGTATGACATGCTGGTAGGCAGTATGACTTGTGTCGTCCACAACTCACTTGTGTTCTACTCGTGCATATAACATCAACATAAATAACCTAGGCTCGGATGCCACTGTTGGGGGTTTCGTAGTAATTTCAAAAAAATTCCTACGCACACGCAAGATCATGTGATCAATAGCAACGAGGGGGAGAGTATTGTCTACGTACCCAACGCAGACCGACTGCGGAAGCGATGACACGACGTAGAGGAAGTAGTCGTACGTCTTCTCGATCCAACCGATCAAGCACCGAAACTACGACACCTCCGAGTTCGAGCACACGTTCAGCTCGATGACGATCCCCGGACTCCGATCCAGCAAAGTGTCGGGGAAGAGTTCCGTCAGCACGACGGCGTGGTGACGATCTTGATGAACTACAGCAGCAGGGCTTCGCCTAAACTCCGCTACAGTATTATCGAGGAATATGGTGGCAGGGGGCACCGCACACGGCTAAGGAATCGATCACGTGGATCAACTTGTGTCAACTTGTGTGTCTTTGGGGTGCCTCTACCTCAGTATATAAAGGAGCCAAGGGGGGAGGGTGCGCCAGCCAAGAGAGAGAGGCGCAGGAGAGTCCTACTCCCTCTGGGAGTAGGATTCCCCCTCCAATCCTAGTCCAACTAGGATTCCTCGGAGGGGAAAAGAGGAGGAGGGGGCCGGCCACCTCTCCTAGTCCTAATAGGACTAGGGGAAGGGGGGGCGCGCAGCCCATCTAGGGCAGCCCCTTCTCTTTTCCACTAAGGCCCACTATGGCCCAAATAGCTCCCGGGGGGTTCCGGTAACCCTCTCGGTATTCCGGTAAAATCCCGATTTCACCCGGAACACTTCCGATATCCAAATATAGGCTTCCAATATATCAATCTTTATGTCTCGACCATTTTGAGACTCCTCGTCATGTCCGTGATCACATCCGGGACTCCGAACAACCTTCGGTACATCAAAATGCATAAACTCATAATATAACTGTCATCGTAACCTTAAGCGTGCGGACCCTACGGGTTCGAGAACAATGTAGACATGACCGAGACACGTCTCTGGTCAATAACCAATAGCGGGACCTGGATGCCCATATTGGCTCCTACATATTCTACGAAGATCTTTTATCGGTCAGACCGCATAACAACATACGTTGTTCCCTTTGTCATCGGTATGTTACTTGCCCGAGATTCGATCGTCGGTATCCAATACCTAGTTCAATCTCGTTACCGGCAAGTCTCTTTACTCGTTTCGTAATACATCATCTCACAACTAACATATTAGTTGTAATGCTTGCAAGGCTTATGTGATGTGTATTACCGAGAGGGCCCAGAGATACCTCTCCGACAATCGGAGTGACAAATCCTAATCTCGAAATACGCCAACCCAACATCTACCTTTGGAGACACCTGTAATGCTCCTTTATAATCACCCAGTTATGTTGTGACGTTTGGTAGCACCCAAAGTGTTCATCCGGCAAACGGGAGTTGCATAATCTCATAGTCATAGGAACATGTATAAGTCATGAAGAAAGCAGTAGCAACATACTAAACGATCGTGTGCTAAGCTAATGGAATGGGTCATGTCAATCAGATCATTCAACTAATGATGTGACCTCGTTAATCAAATAACAACTCATTGTTCATGGTTAGGAAACATAACCATCTTTGATTAACGAGCTAGTCAAGTAGAGGCATACTAGTGACACTCTGTTTGTCTATGTATTCACACATGTATTATGTTTCCGGTTAATACAATTATAGCATGAATAATAAACATTTATCATGAAATAAGGAAATAAATAATAACTTTATTATTGCCTCTAGGGCATATTTCCTTCAGAAAGTGCCAAAGCCGCCAAGGCCGAAGCCCATAAGTCCCTCCAGGAGATTGAGGCAGTGAAGAAGATAGCGGCGGGTAAGGCATTTTTCATGCAAAGCAAGCATGTGAATGTAAATTACCTGTTACTTACCCGAATTTGGAGCTCTCCAGGGGCGTTTGCAGATCTGCCTCGCAGCGTGTCTGATGCCGCCGCATTCTATCGGGCTGAGGAGGGGAGCTCAACGGAGAAGGTCTTCTTGTCTCAGTACACTAAGGCCGGACATCCGGTGCCCCCTAGCGACTAGCTAAAGCAGCTGGTCGAGCTCCACAAGGTAGCCGAGCAGGTCATGAGGGGCCTCATAGTCTGGCTGTGGCCTGGAGAGGCCACGCCTGGGAGCTACTTCGGCCTCGTGCGGCGGCTGGTGGATGCATGCCCCTGGGTGGAGGTCATCAAGCGCTCCGCCTGTATTGAAGGTGCCCGCCGGGCCCTTGCCCGCGCAAAGGTGCATTGGGGCAGGCTGGATGCAGAGAGGCTTCTGACGGACGCGCCGCCGCCGGGCAAGGAGTATCGTACGCCTGAGATGTACTATAAGACTGTCCTGAAGGGTGCCCGCAAGATTGCGGATGAGTGCCCCAGAGATGTAATTATTGAGTAAACTCGCCATGTGTTATCCTGTGCGCTGAAAACATTGTTCATATGCGCTAAGCAACGCTTATTTGATTTAAAATATTACCTTCTGTGCGGCCATTTATTAAATCTGAGAGATGGCAAGTTGTCGGCTTCAGCCCCCATGCCACGAGTGCTGGGGTGTTCGGGATAAACTTGAGCACTCTTGTTCCCATTTTTGGGTCCATCTAGGGAGGCGCTCAACACAACGAACAAGGCAACCGGACTTATAATGCTTGAACACTCTCACTTAGCCATAGAATTCTATACTTTTAAATTTCGGCGAAGCCCCTAGTGTCGGAAGACCGAGTTCGGGGCGCTATCCACGCCTGGGCCGGACACTATCCGGTTTTTCGCTCTAAGTGGCGTAAGTCTTTAGGGACTCGAAAAGACCTCTCGAACAGCGACCAGCTCTCGCCTTATCATGACAGTCAGTTTTAGCTTTCTCCACTAAGGCGCTCACCCAGCTCAACCGGGGCGCAATCGCAGTGGTTCTCCCAGTGCTACCTTAGCCGACGAAACGGAACGTAAGGTACCAAAACATGGGAGCCGGGCAAACCCAACTATTGACCCAAGACATGATTCAGAGCCGATGCATATAGTGCTATAAGTTCGGGGTGCCGCACTTGTGAAAGTGTTCGGACTTCACACCATAATGCGGGGAACATAAGGCCCTGGTGGATTCGACCGTACCGAATTGTACGGATGCAAGATGTCATAAATGAACATATATATATAAAGGAATGCAATTATAAGATAAAAAGTAATGCATTGTTTATTCAGGGAATTCTGCCATGAGTGCAGAACGATACAAATAGTGCGGTAAGCAAGGGAGTGGACTATTTTAAACATGTCCCCTCCAGGGGTGGGCTGCGGAAATGGTGTAATAAACAGTTTTAATGCTCATAATGGAGACCACCTGAGTGTTCGTCGTAGCCCTTGGTCCTCCCTGGTTGTTGTATCGTGAGTTCGGCCGATCTACTGCCGGACAGGGCCTCTTGTAAACGAAGTCCTGTGGATAAAATAAAATAAAAGAAGGAAAAGAAAAAGAGCGACACACTTAGGAGCCCCTGGTGTGGTTGAGCCGCACTCTGGGCCTGTCGTGGTCGTGCCCCTCCCCCTATGCCCAAGGTATCTCCAGAGCGTAATGATGTACGCGAAAAGCTGTTCTTGCAATCATGCTAGGGCTGGGGTTGGGGCCGCATTGCTACACGTGCTCGGAACGTGCCAGGTGGTCTTGATGTATGTTGCTCCGGGTGTGTTTAATCATGTCCCGTCTTTTAACGGCCGGACTCGAAAATTGCCTTAAGAGGCTGCTCTGTACTTCTGCCGCGAGAGCCGCTTTGTGTTCCTCTGTTCGGAGGGAGCGTTCAGTGTTTCCGTTGACCGTAATGACCCCATGAGGGCCTGGCATCTTGAGCTTAAGGTATGCATAATGCGGCACCGCGTTGAACCTTGCAAACGCGGTTCGTCCGAGCAGGGCATGATAGCCACTGCGGAACGGGACTATGTCGAAGATTAACTCCTCGCTTCGGAAATTATCCGGGGATCCGAAGACCACTTCCAGTGTGACCGAGCCTGTACAATTGGCCTCGACACCTAGTATGACGCCCTTGAAGGTCGTCTTTGTAGGTTTAATCCTTGAGGGGTCTATGCCCATCTTGCGCACTGTATCCTGATAAAGCAGGTTCAGGCTGCTGCCGCCATCCATTAGGACTCTAGTGAGGTGAAATCCATCGATGATTGGGTCTAGAACCAATGCGGCGAATCCGCCATGGCGGATACTGGTGGGGGTGGTCCCTTCGATCAAAAGTGATCGGGCAAGAGGACCATGGATTGAACTTCGGGGCGACTGGCTCCATCGCATATACGTCCCGAAGTGCACGCTTCCGCTCCCTCTTGGGTATGTGGGTTGCGTATATCATATTTACCGTCCGCACTTGTGGGGGAAAACCCTTCTGTCCTTTACTGTTCGGCGGCCAGGTCTCCTCCTCGTCGTCGCTATGCAGCCCATTGTCATTGTTTTCGGCAATTAACTTGCCTGCCTGCTTGAATACCCAACAATCTCTGTTGGTGTGGTTAGCTGGCTTTTCAGGGGTGCCATGTATCTTGCAAGAGCGGTCGAGTATTCGGTCCAAATTGGACGGACCCGGAGTGGTTCTTTTGAATGGCTTCTTCCGTTGACCGGGTTTAGAGCCTCTGAATCCGGCGTTAACTGCCGTATCCTCATTGTTATCGCTGTTAACGCGGCGTTTGTTTTTGTTTCGACGCGACCTGCCATTGTGGTCCTTAGTATCCGAACTGCCAGCATTTTTGCTGAGGTTGTTGCTGCGAGCTAGCCAGTTGTCCTCTCCCGCACAGAAGCGGGTCATGAGTGATGTGAGGGCTGCCATGGATTTTGGCTTTTCCTGTCCTAGGTGCCGGGCCAGCCATTCGTCGTGGATGTTATGTTTGAAGGCTGCGAGGGCCTCTGCATCCGGACAGCCGACGATTTGATTTTTCTTTGTTAAGAACCGTGTCCAGAATTGTCTGGCCGATTCATCTGGCTGCTGAATTATGTGGCTTAGGTCATCAGCGTCTGGTGGTCGCACATATGTGCCCTGGAAGTTGTCGAGGAATGCGGCTTCCAGGTCCTCCCAACACCCAATTGACTCTGCTGGCAAGCTGTTAAGCCAATGCCGAGCTGGTCCTTTAAGCTTGAGTGAGAGGTACTTGATGGCGTCGAGATCGTCACCGCGGGCCATATGGATGTGAAGGAGATAATCTTCGATCCAAACTGCGGGGTCTGTTGTGCCATCATAAGATTCAATGTTCATGGGTTTAAACCCTTCAGGGATTTGATGATCCATTACTTCGTCTGTGAAGCATAGTGGGTGTGCAGCGCCTCTATATTGAGCAATATCGCGACGTAGCTCGAGAGAGCGTTGTCTGCTATGTTCGGCCCGGCCGGAGTTGCTGTATCCGGCGCGACGGTGGTCGTCGTGGGTCGTGGGGCACCCACGTGATCCATAGATAGATCTGGATTGTCTTGCCTTGTCCTCCAATATATCCCGCAAGTCCGGTGCATTCTCCCGTGGCTTCGTATTTTTCGAGCGGTGCCGGGGTACGGTTCTGATGGAGGGCCTAGATACCTCTCTGTCGCGACCACGGGGTGGTCGGTCTGCCGTATTGTGTGCCGGTGATGAAGGTTTGTATGCTTCCTCCTCTAGTCGGGGGAGCAACTTGCGTTTTGGGTAGCTTTTGGAGGGGCGTTCGAGTTCATACTCTTCGGCCGCGAGGACCTTGGTCCATCTGTCGGCCAGCAGGTCTTGATCAGCTTGAAGCTGTTGCTGCTTCTTCTTTAGGCTGTTCGCCGTGGCCATTAGCCTACGTTTAAAACTCTCTTGTTCGACGGGATCCTCGGGCACGACGAATTCGTCGTTATTGAGGCTTGCCTCATCTTCGGAGGGAGGCATGTAATTTTCGTCCTCCTCGTCTGCCGCTCTCTCCTGAGGGCTGGCTACTCCGTCCTCCTGTGCTGAATCTTGCTGGAGGGGGTTGTCTTCGGCACTCTCTGGGGTGTTATTATCTCCGGTGCCGGAATCTCCATTCTTGCTGTGGCGGGATTTAGAGCGGCGCTGCTGACGTCGGCGCTTGGGCTGTTTCTTAGAGGAATCTGCCTTCGCTGCTTCTTCGCCGTCCCCATACTTTGGGGAGTCCACCATGTATATGTCATATGACAAGGTGGTCTTCCAGTGCCCTGTAGGCGCTGGTTCTTGATCGTCTCCGGCATCGTCGTCCATACCGTCGATGTCTTCAGAGTCATAGTCTAGCATGTCGGTTAGATCGTCGACAGTGGCTACAAAGTGGGTGGTGGGTGGGCTTTGAATTTCTTCGTCGCCCACATCCCAACCGTCCTGACCGCAATCCGGCCAGGGTTCTCCTGATAACGAGAGGTGTTTTAGTGAATTTAGGATGTCGCCAAAAGGTGAGTGCTGAAAGATGTCCGCGGCGGTGAACTCCATGATCGGCGCCCAATCGGATTCGATTGGCAGGGGCGCAGGAGGTTCCGAGTCCGGGAAGGAATCCGGCACATCGGAGTCACGAGCTTTATAAGGGACAAGGTCAGTATTCTGCTCCATCGCCGTGGAAGTTGCAGCTCCCGAGGTGGTGTCCAGCCACCTATCCTCGATCTGCGCGGTCGGCTCCGAACTATGGGTCAGAGCGGACTTGTTTGCGGCCTCCAAGATACTGTCCGGCGGCAGAGCTAGATCATGCCCATCGTGACAGTGCGGCACGCTCGGCTGCGGCTCGACTCCATCGAAGATCAAGTCTCCGCGGATGTCAGCCGTGAAGTTTAGGTTTCCAAACCTGACCTGATGGCCAGGCGCGTAGCTTTCGATCTGCTCCAGATGGCCAAGTGAATTGGCCCGTAGTGCGAAGCCGCCAAACACGAAGATCTGTCCGGGGAGAAAAGTCTCACCCTGGACAGCGTTGTTATTGATTGAAGAAGCCATCAAGCCTATCAGTGACGACACAGAGGAACTCTCAATGAAAGCACCAATGTCGGTGTCAAAACCGGCGGATCTCGGGTAGGGGGTCCCGAACCGTGCGTCTAGGCGGATGGTAACAGGAGACAAGGGACACGATGTTTTTACCCAGGTTCGGGCCCTCTCGATGGAGGTAAAACCCTACTCCTTCTTGATTGATATTGATGATATGGTAGTACAAGAGTGGATCTACCACGAGATCAAGGAGGCTAAACCCTAGAAGCTAGCCTATGGTATGATTGTTGTAATGGTTGTGTGTCCTACGGACTAAAACCCTCTGGTTTATATAGACATCGGAGAGGGCTAGGGTTACACAGAGTCGGTTACAATGGTAGGAGATCTACATATCCGTATCGCCAAGCTTGCCTTCCACGCCAAGGAAAGTCCCATCCGGACACGGGACGAAGTCTTCAATCTTGTATCTTCATAGTCGTGGAGTCTGGCTGATGATGATAGTCCGGCTGTCCGGACACCCCCTAGTCCAGGACTCCCTTAGTGATGTTAACAAATAAACCCTAAAACCCTAGGTGCACGATTGCTACATTCGCGGGTACCGGGTACGTGGTGGGGCACCTTTGTAGGAATAGTCAGCTCGCGTGATAATTTGATCTGTAGGAGTTGATGGTTGGGACCACAGGTGAACGACTTGGAGCGCGGTGGCTCACCAGTTGCTACAAATCGAGTAGCCACGTTTAAAACATCGTTTTTTTAGCGGGGTTAAGAGTTCTGATTTTCAATGGCGCGTTATAAGTAGTAAGTAGTTTTTAGAACGATTGGTATGGAGCGAAGATGGAATTCATAGTACTACGTACCTCCTTGGCGTATGGTTGTATGGGTTTATGTTGCGAGATGTTGAACCTGGTAGTTCTAGGGAAAATACTATGGTTTAGATTTAGATGATGGTTTTCAGTAATGAAAATCGGAAGGGGAAACTCTTCTTTGATTAAAAAAACTACTACCTCCATTCTGGTTTACTAGTCCCCATCGTACTTTGGGTCAAAGTTTGTCCATGAATTTTACTTGTAAAATGTGAATGGAAAACGAGATTTTGATATACCCAAACAAAAAAGGACTGGAGGGAGTGATTGCTCTGACACGGACGCGACCTCTCATAGCGCAGGCATTGAACTGGCGCGCCGGCCAACAGGGCCGCACTCGCTGCAGGCCCGGCTGAGCACGCCTCCTCACCGCGTGCAACCAGCTTAAGACTGCCCCGCCTGCCTTCATTGAATTCGCACGTGTGCCGGCAACACGTCCTTCCGCGAGCTGGCAGGAATTTTAGAACACAAAAAATGACTAAAATATAATTAATTTAGGCATGGTCTTGACTTGTTGTGCTCGCACTGGTAGCAGGAACTAGTAGAGGTTTTTCTTTATTTATAACTCTCCTCATATTTTTTGGCTTTGAAGTGAATCATGGTTGTGGACATTATGTATGAATGTGCAGATATCTGTGAACATGAGTTTGATGTGGAAGTTGAACTTGGAATGTCGGGCTTGCGCGTGAACTATACCATGTCCAATGCTTTGTCTGTTATTGTTTGGAAAGTAATTGTTGTTATTACATGACCCGGAAAAAAACATTTTGTGCCACATCAGTAGATGCACGGACATCACAACAGGCATGCTGACTGGATAAACATTTGAACCTAGCTATTATGAAGGAAATTTTGTATTGACAACAGTTTTAGATAGCAGGAGATGCCTAGCCTGCTCTACCTCTGCTAGCTTATTTCTGGCTTCTTCCATCTCTTCTTTGGCTTGGGTGAAGAGAGTATCTGATTGCTCTTTTTGCTTCTTTAGGAACTCAACTACATTCTCAAGGGTTGCTGCACGCTTTCTTTCAGCCTTTACTAATGCCACGAGGACACGAACAGCTGACGACTCCACCTGGCTTGTGTGTAATCCAGCATCATCTGGGAATTTGCACCTTGTGTCTAATATAGCATCATTAGGGAACTGGCACCTTGTGTGTAATCCAGCCTCATTTTGGAAACATGATCTCGAGGTTGACCATACTTCCCTCCTTGCAGGAACTGCATCCTGACATGAAGTTACTTCTTTTTTAGATCAATACTCAGAGCAACCTAGATCCATTTAGTAGAAGCCAGATAAACAGAACTCGGAGAAGTGAATTCAAAAGGAAAAAAATAAAAACAGACTACAAGGTGAGAACACCCACTTCCTACATCAAGCTAAAAACGAAAGCAATAGGACGACTAAGACTCTTCTTATTACACATCGAAGAACACCACGCTTAAGAGAAATAGAAACTACAACATATACACATCGAAGAACATGAGGCTAAATGAAAGTAATTGAAAGGGTGTTACTTACCAAAGCTCGTTTTACAGGTTCGGTGCAGCTCATCTTTAACTTGCCATGCTCCTTGAAGATGTCCCCAATATCCCATGTTTGGTCTTCATTGCTCCTCTGCATGTTCGCACTCGTGGTTTTAAAATCTCAACATGGCAAGAAAAATATACTAGTAGTAATACTCGTGCATCTTGTGGGCAACATTAAAGCACTCGTCTGCCATGTTAGAGCATCTCCAACAAAATCGCAACGCGTGGCGCTTTAAAAAAGCGTTTATAGTGCTGAGATCGAGAAGTAGAGACTAGAGAGTAGAGGATAGTTCTCAGCATAGATAGATAAAAAAAGACAATTCAACTACTCCTCGTCGTCCGACTCCTCCTCGGTGATGTCCTCCTCCGATGTCTGACTGTAGGCGTGAAGATACCGATCGTCGTCGGATTCCCAGGGCGACACTGCTCCTAGCCTCATGTTGAATTGAGCGTCCTCTTTTTGCCTACGCTTGTCCTCGCGATAGGCGGCTCGCTCCGCCCTCCTCTTATCCCTCTCCGCCCTCCTTTGCACGTAGAACTCACGCTCGTTGATGATATCCTGCGGGAAGTGTTGGCGCCACAGCGCCATGGCTTCCTCGTCCATCTCGGCGATGCCGAGATGGTGCACCCGCCTCCGGTTGTCACGATGATCCTCGTCGGTGCTAAGCCGCGGCAGAGGCACGAGCTCCTGCGCCCGCTCCCGCGTCGGCACGTTGGGGAAGTTCAATGTTCAATGAGGCCACCGGAGGCGCCACGCCGCCGCATCGTACGCATGGGCGGCCTCGTTGGCAGTGTCGAAATTGCCAAGGCCGAGGCGCACCCCGCGGAACCGGATCTCGGCGGAGAAGCCGCCGGAGGGGCGCGCGCGGATGCCACGGTATCCCCAAGTTTCCCGACGACGCGGCGGCATGGTGGCGCGGTGGCGGCGAGGCGAGAAAGAGCGGGGAGAGAGCGGTGGCGAGGCACAGAGCGGGGAGAGAGTGGTGGCAACGCACAGAGCAGTGGGAGGGCGTTGGATTTTATAAAGCGTGTCGGACGCCGCGCGCCAAAACTAGCGCACGCCCGGCCGCTTTTTCCCCCGCGCGCACAATCCTTTCCCGATGTCTCTACTATCTCTACTCTCTTCTCTACTGTATATTTATTTTATATTTAATATTTAATATTTATCTCTACTTCTCTATTGTCTACTTTTTTCTCTATACTTTTTTTTCTTGCAATATAGGTTGTCCGATTTATATCTGACAGATAGGAAGGAAACAAATGGGAATTTTGCAAAAAGATACCAATACCCCTCTCCAGATTTGCAAATAAGGCCTTCCCTCATTCATCCTTTTCTCCCACAAGATAAACTACTCATACAAATGCATCTTGATGCGTGCAACGCATGGGCATCTTGCTAGTTCTAAAAAACATTCCATCATTTGCCACACTACTGGTTGCAGATGAAAAACCTACCCAAGCACAGCGCGATACAGGAGCGATGCACAATTACAAGCTGATACTCTGTTGGACAATGGAGGATATAACCAATTACTTTTACGGGAACAATAGCACCCAGGAAATTTGAAGGGTAGGTAGGAACAAAAATGGAGCTGCACATGTACTGCTAAGTGATTCAATACACACATTACCAATCGAGGAGGAGAACGATGGTCGCGGCAGCCTCTGTGGGTCATGGTCGGCAACGGGAGTCAGTTCATTGTCCATGACGGTAGTACTTCTGCGCTTGGCGTCGGCTTCCGAGAAGCATATCCGAGACCGTGGAAGACGATGCCGAGAAATAGGCTCCGTGTACGACGACGACGGTGGACCGACTCCAGTGCGGCGTACGAGGTCGTCGATGAGGTAGATGCGTTGTGGTGGTCGAGTGCACCAATGTAAAGGGGAGGAGCACGAAGGCTGCGGTGCCCTGCAGAAGTCTATTTTGCGGTGGGGATAGAAAATGGGGAGTATTCAGGTGTACTACTCTGGGTGCCGGGGTGGGGTTGGCTGGGTAGGGTGAACCTAAAGTTACGAAAACATCCCCCTACCAAGCGTCATCCGTAGGCTTGTTTCGAAGGCTATGATGGTAACTTCCCACTGCTCGAATCAGGGTCGCGGGAGATTTTCCCGCCGACCTCAAAATTTTGTGACACTGAACTCCCCGTGTGGCGTGTTGAGTGATTCGGCTAAGCAACTAGCGAGTAGTAGTAGTAAACTCCACATATTAGGTTTGACCGAAGTCAAACTTCCTAAAGTTTGACCAAGTTTATAGGAAAAATATAAACATTTACCATAACAAATATGGATGATGTGAAAGTACATTCAATAATGAATCTAATGGTATTTATTTGTTATTGTATATGTCAATATTTTTTGTTATAAGCTTTTTGAGAGTTTACAAAACTTGACTTTGACCAATGCTAATACGCGGACTTAAATAAAAATGAAGGGAGTACACATTTGTTTTCTTAGTTTGTAGTGAACTAATCATTTGTTGAAATTGTGAAATAGATATATTAGGCTATTGACTTCGAATGTAATGGTCTATACAATTCAATAGTTACAATCATTGTCGAATCCCAAGATGTATACAAGGTCTATAGTACTTCACAACATGCTCAAACTCACATAATCCCAGTCAAATAAGAATCTAAATGCATTTCATAGTTATTACTTTGTAGGATGCAACAAAACCAACCATAACTCTACATCAGCCATTATAGAAGCAACATTTTGACATATCCCAATGTGTGAATGAAACGTGCAGAGAGAGCTTTTGAAGATGGAGCAGATAGGGCGGGAAAGATTGTATGTATGTGGACGAGAGAGTAGGAAACAAACCTAATGAGACAGAGAGAGGGAGATAGAGAGAAAGAGAGAGGAAGAAGTTAGGTCTGTGAGAAAGATGGAGACATGTAATATACTTGAGATGCATGTGCATCCGGATTCTGTATACGTGGAAGGATAAGAGACAACATGTTTGATGAGAGAGATGAAAAAACATGGACGAGAGGGGAAGGATCTCGTGGGTTGAGGGATTGCTAATTTTGTGCGGGGGAGAGAGGGATTGGTAATTTTGTGCGAGACAAAGAGAGAGGATGGGGGGAGGAGTCAGTCAGCCGTCGTCACATCACCCTGCTTCCAAATGTCCCCGCATTCTCTAATGCGGTGTGGTCGCCGTCTTCGATCTGCTCGATGCCCTCTTTGAAGATTGAGGTGTTGTGCATGTTGGGGTGCAAAGAAGCACAAGTGAGAGTGGTCGCCGTATAACCCCTGATGGGGATGAATTGTGTGCTCG
>NC_041391.1:417973330-417988065 GCF_002162155.2 Triticum dicoccoides | reverse complement strand
GTGTGTGTCAGATATTGAGAGAAAACAAACCTAAGGAGAGAAATGGGTATTCACGAAGAGATTGTGCGGGCCTTGAGGTGGGCGGGGGGCGGGTGAGGGTGTCAAAATGTGCGTGTTGATGCATGTGTTGCATGCGATCGTGCGAGGGACGGACGAATCGAGAGAGATGGTTGTTGTGTTACGGATGCTCCTCTCTGTCTCTGTCTCTCTCTCTCTCTCTCACACACACACACACACAAGTAAACTAGAAGACTGTTCTCTCATGTATACACAACGTATCGGCATCTGTCTATGTCTCACTCATGCATGATCATTTGCACATTCACACCTTTCTATGTCTGTATCACACGCACACCGTCTCCACATTGCCCTTCCGCCACAACACACATATGGACACATACACATGTTCTCTCTCAGTCACACACACAAAATCAGTATTAAAAAAACTAGGGCGCACCTAAAACGTCCAAATCCAAATAAACACGAACTGGAGCTAAATTCAAATATATGGAAATATTGCAGCGTCAAGAACTTTCCCAGGAAAAAAAGTTGAGTAATATTCGAGGATTGTTTTCACACACACAAAAAGGTTCGGTGGATGTCCTTCGAGCGCGACACGGTGGCGCACCGTTCGATTGACCACGCGGCCGCGGTTCATGCGCTTGCACAGGATTCCGTATTGTGGTTGTGGTACTAACTAATAAAAGTGTTACCTAAGTCTAATGTTTACGTGTACTAGTACGGTTTTCTTTTAAGTTTGACCAACCTTATATAAAACTAAAGTAAGCTCCCACACGCGCACTCATCAATATGCCGCCGCCGTTGCGCATGCCGGTGCCCGCCTGCTCCGGCCAACAATTTCTCGCCCATCACTGCCGTGTCGCCGCCATCCATGTGCCATGAAGCCGAAGGCTCGCCCGCTCACATCGTCTGCAGTCCCTCCTCACGATGCCGCCGCGCTGCCAAGCACGCGAGCAGCTGGTGGAGCCACGTCTATGCACGCAGTGTACGAAGAGAAGGACGAGCGCGTGCTCCAGCATGCCGGCGAGGAGGAACTAGCATGGCATTGTCGTCTCCGCCCGCGGGGAGGAGGCGCGCATGGTGGTTGTCGCGGCGGAAGCCAGTCGCGCACGCGTCGAGCCCGCAAACCGGGTGCGGACACGGAATCTACCTTCGAGACCTTGAATGCCACGTGGATCCTGCAATCTGAAGGAGCAATTTGGATGAGTCGACTCTTGTGAGCCGTTTGATGCAACATGGATGGCTAGAAGGGCTTCTTCCACCTCTTCTGCCATCTTCTTCCTTTGCTCCGTCGAACTTCTTTCACAAATCGACTGATCCAAATTATACTACTAGTATGAATGTATTAAGTACAGTAGGAACACGAAGATACGAGCAGTAGTACCAACCGCAAGAAGAACAGTAGTAAGACATAGTACTAGTACTACTGTACGTACTAAAGAGTTCAAATAACGAGAAAGAACATAAACATAGTTCAGCTGGGGCCTCAGCACAACACACCCTTGAAAATAAACTAAGCAACTAGTCCGCTTGACACTGCAGTAGAACCAGCATGAGCGACGGCACTGCCACCTACTCGGAGTCCGACTCCACGTCCTCGACTTCGTCCTCGTCCCTCTTCCTCTTCCTATTCGCCGATGCTTCTTTGCTTGAACCGGACACTGGGCTCTGCTTCTTCATCCAACCCTTGTAGATATATAAACAAAGGTAGGCATCCATTGCTGCGTACAGGATGTGATCTTCATCTAATGTCTTCGACTCCCATGCATGATGAAACTCGTGATGAGGTTTCTTTAGTTTAGCATACGAAGGATCAATCATGGCTGTTGCCGGGGTCAGCATTGAAGGTTGAGAGGAGGACACTAGGCTTGCCTTCTGGAGATCGAAGGGCTGGCCTACAACAAGGCCTATCCGACCCAAGACTTCTTTGTCGTTCTTAAACTCTACAGTAACGAATTTCACTCTTTTGTCCTTGAGGAAGTTCTTAAAATCTTGGCACTCAATGTCGGCATGGCATATGTGGTAGACCAAGCAAACATTATGTATGCAAACCTGGATCACGGCGGGCTTCTTCCTCTCTTCGTCCTTTAGATCCTTCTCTCGTCCCAGGACTGTGGTGTACTCAACATCTAGCCCAGTGACCCACTCATCCGTTGAACTGTTGAACATACGTAGGAAGCGATCAAGCCATGCTTTCACCGTCATGGATCCATGTGTGTAGATGACGATGAACTGATCGCTAGTGATGGCTCTAACCTGGTACTCAATAGTGACCATGGAGATTTGGGAGGCCATGAATTTTGGAGGAGGGTTAGGAGAAGTTGAACTGTTGTACCCTGCAAAAAAAACTAGGAGCGAACTAATGTGGAAGGACGGGACGACTGGGAGCGAACTGTTGTAAGGTAGAAGACGGGGACGAGTAGGGCATGCGAACGACGTGGGGTTGCTGTCTTGCCCGATGGATAAACGGCTGCAAGCCCCCAAAGAGTTCTCGAGAACTATGCGGGACCCACTAGATGTCATGTCTACTAGACCCATATCATAGGCCTGATGGTATAGCTTCTGCCTGTTCGCACGCCATGCCGGCGCGTGGATGTAACTTCACTTAATTCCGTCAACCATCGCGCCTCCCACGACCTTTGCCTCCCTCGCGCGGTCGCGCCCTTTGAGACTTCGACCGGCTATAAATGAGCATTTTTTTTTGCCAACTCCGCATTCATGATACTCCCTCTGGTCCTTTTTACTCCCGTCAACCATTTGCAAAGTGTTTGACCAAATTTATACTGAAAATATCAATATCTACAATACTGTTTATAATGAGTATAAGAACTACGTTTTATAATGAGTGTAAAAATATTGATTTGACATTATGAATGTTGATACATTTTTCTGTAAGTCTAGTGAAAGTAGAGGTACATTGACTTCAGACAAAACTTAAATGCACAATGCAGACTAGTTCCTCCATCCAGGTGTGTGCCATGTCCTATCTTGTCATCACAACAAGGTTAGCTACTAGAGTACTACAACCTCCCTTCTAGTTTAAAGGGCTCGATTCAAAAATTTCACCTACTCTTAGCAAGATAGTAGAGGCGGTGGAATAGTTTTTGAAGTCTGCAAAAGTACTCAACTAATGTTGTCGTTCTTCACAAAAAAATGTGTTTACCAATGCATGCATGAACACTAATTACTCTAACCCCCCTCTCTTCTTTAATTCTTTGCCACATCAGGATGTTTGCTATTCCCGTGTGCATGATACCAGCTAAGATACCACCATTATGGACAGCCTTAATCATCGCATGCAATAATTTAGTGCACCTTGAAATATGAACATGTGTGGGGCGTGTATGTTTTTAATGACTTGAGACTATACCTAGCCCGGCATGCAAGATGACTTATTATGCACCGTTTCCCATACCTGCAGGAAGCCCGTTCGTCTCCAAATCTTTTCCTCTCCATGTGTGGAAACAATATGCCTGCCAAACTCTCCTTCTCCCTCCGGCGGTCCCGCCACTCCACCCCGTGTGAAAAAATCTGCATGCATGACTCTCCTCCCCCCACGCTCGTCCAATCTGTTGTGACCAGCAATATTTCCACCCCTTCCCTCCCCCGTAATTTACTCCAACAAATATGCCCACGTAGTTGTTGCTTAACTTCAGGTGCATTGGGTCACTGACATATGGGCCCAACAGGGGTCTGGCCCACATGTCAGTGATGCAACTAGACCTGCAAATAAGTCAGTGCAGCTCAGTCCATATCTTACGTAGGTGTGCCATTGCTCGCTATAAATACTATGCCTCCCACGACATCACTATCTCCTCCCCCTCACGTTCACGTTCATCGCTATTTCCTCCCCCTCCCTCTCATGTCGGCCACCATGGCATCGCCCCTCCCAAGCCCTAGGAGCCCCTCGCTGCACCGCGCGGATGGTCACGCGTCGCCGTTCCGTTCCTTGCCGCCACTAGTCGAGGAGGACACGTCGGTGTTCCGCTCCTCGCCGCCACTAGTCGAGGAGGACGCGTCGGCGTTCTGTTCCTCGCCTCCACTAGTCGAGGAGGACGCGCCGGCGTTCTGCTCCTCGCCACGACGCATCGAGGTGGACGCATCGGCGTTCCCAATCTCGCCAGCATGCGCGTCGGAGGACGCGTCGGCTCCCCGCTACGAGGAGAACGCCGCGCCGCCCGCCAAGCCCCCCAGCCTTGAGGAGCTTTGGAAAGAAATGGATGTTGCCTTGTGGGAGGCTTTGCCTCCAGCAAAGCGCGCCAAAATAGAGGCAAAGAAGAAGGCCGAGGAAGAGAAGCGCACCGTGGAACAAGCTGCTTGGGAGGCCTATGTCGCGTCCGAGAGAGTCATGCAATTGGCTCATTGGCAGAAGGCTCGTGCGAGGGCCGTGAGGGTGGTGAAGGACGCCCGTGCCAACGCCCTGAGTGCAGCTGGGCCCAAGCACCTCATCTACGCTTGGCGGTACATGGACCGGGTGCATGCTTCCAACGAGGAGGAGTACCTGTTGGCGCCGGATCACCACACCGGTGAGATCGCGCTCGCCCGCCGGCAAGCCGCCAATCAGCACCTCGCGAGTTGCGAGGCTGAGGAAGAGGCACTGTGTCGGTGCGCTGGGAAACGGCCGTGCACCAGGGCACTCGTGGCGCGTTGCAAGCGCTCCTGCGAGTGTCGTGGCTTTTAGGAGGAGTATAATTTTTGTTCCGTAAGGCGATCTCATTAGTTTTGGGATGCAAATGATAAATCCCGAACATTCAGGAATTTTTAGCGTCCTTAATTAAGTATGTAAAAGGGAATGTTTGGAAACCTTGTGTATTCATATGCATTTTGCAAGTACGTGCATATAGCACAAACTTTACTATATACTATCGCACTACACGTCTCTCTCGATATATGGTTGCAGACTGTGCTACTCCCTTCGTCCAGGTCAATAAGTCATCTTTGGTTGTCCACCGTGACCAAGAAGGAGGGAAGACTTATACACCTAGACTGAGGGAGTACTACTATTACTTATGTATGTGCAAATGCACGTTTTAACATTACGATGCGGTTTTTGTAAAAGTAGAAAAACAGCTCTAGTCAAGCTTGTGAAATGATTCAATGCAAAACAAATGCAAAAATGCTTGTTTGATTGTTTACTTTTAGCTTCCTTCTCTGTGGTTATTTCTCTGTTGTACTTTGTATGGAGTATCTCACTGGTTGGAAAGGCATGCAAATTCCCAAACCGCTTCCTACACCCTGTATCGAATTTTTTGCCTAACAAGTTGTGCCATGCAATTGGAATTCTAACTTGAGTACTACTACTAGTAGGAGTACCAGGGGCCAGTTCTTTTAGGCTTCTAGATTAGTAATCCCATAACTACTACCTCCGTCCTAGTTTATTGGTCCCCATTGTAATCTGTGTCAAATTTTGATCATAAATTTAACTAATGAAATGTTAGTGCATGTCACATGCACTACTCCCTCCGTCTAGGTGAGTAAGTCATCTTAGGCTGTGCACCATGACCAAGGAGGAGGGAAAATGAGAAAGGTTAATGTTTATTTGCTAATTAATAGTATTGCATGCAATGAACTAACCACTGCATGTCGTGTTTGATAGTCTCAAGTCATTAAAAGCATGCACACTCTTTATCTCTTATTGGTTGATATGTTAAGAAACAAGAAACGAGGTAGAAGTTAATGCATCGCGGCTAAGTATTTTGGGATTATTTGGTTTTCGTAAGATGACTTACACACCTAGACAGAGGGAGTAACATTTTATCAGTTAAATCTTTGGTCAAAATTTAGCACAAATTACAATGGTGAGGAATAAACCAGGACAGAGTAGTAGTTTAGAAGCCCAAATAAATGAGTGAGGCGCCTTATTGTTACTCTCCACTATGACTAGTCTTATGGGAAAAGCTGGGGAAGCCGCCAAAAGAACTGGCCCTAGGAGTAGTAGCTAGGGATCGAGTGTGCGAGATGAACCGGAGAAACTAAATGCAGAGAGATGAAATGCAAAAAAGACGGAGGGATGTGATCGTTGCTTGTCCGTTTATTTTACCAGGCCACTTATTACTGGGAGTGGTTGGGTTTTGTGATATGACGTCTTTACTACCGCGCCACGAGCGGGGTGAGAGGTGAGACTCCCGTGCAGCGCCGCCCTCTACACTTGTACTACATCGGTCGTGGTTTATTAGTCCCCCATTGAATTTGACTGAATATTTAACTGACAAAATGTTAGTGCATGTCAACAAAAACTATATCGTTGGATTTGTACTTGAACATAGTTTTGAATGATATACTTTTAGGTGACATGCATCAGCATTTATCATACTATATATAATGTTAGTTCAATTTTTGGTCATACTAATCTATAGTAGTAAGGTGCCCGTGCGTTGCACCGAAGAGTGAAATGCATTGATCGGGGAGTTGTTTATTTTGACAAAGGATGTGGGGGGTCATCTCATGTGACGGGTATCGATAGGTTTCTTCGGATATTATTTCATCTCTATAGCTCACAAACATTCGGGTGAAATAGATAAAAAAGGTATCTTTTGCAAACAAAAGCGTTCAACTGTTCAACCTGCATCCAAAACCTGTGAAGAAATAACACTTATTGTGCTTTCCAAGAAATGATCTTTAAGAATTAGTTTTTGAGTATCAATTGTTATACATGTTGGCTATAGATGACATGGCACTTTCTTATAGTTAACAGTTGGCTATACTATTAAGTAATATTAACCATTCCCTAATACACCTAGACGAAGGGATTAAATCAGGATGACTTGCAAGGGGGCAGAGGAGATGTAAGAAATGGTTCGTCGTAAGTCTTTCACCAGTACTGTAGTAAAAATTCATACATGGAAGATTGTAGACTAAACCATAAACGGATACACTTTTATTCATGTGCGATACTCCAATAGAGCAAGATCCTGCATGGAAGTCTCCACATGCTTAGACAACGGATTACATTGAGCGAAGACTAGTGATCAACATTTAACTTGATAATGCATATGTCCAGGTGAACCTCCTTGGAGTCCCCGTGCACCGCGTCGGTGGGTAAAGGATGCCATGGGTTTTCCAAGTCCACATCAGCGGGGAAGTCCCAGCTCCACAGAGTCCAAGTCCATCCGATGAGGTCGGTCTCGCCACCCACGTGACCCGGAGGGGTAGTAATAGTGAGCATGCACCCGTACATCGGCCTCGTGTCAGTGTCAGCGTCACGGCGTCGCCCCTGACGCACACTACGGAGACGGGGCGGCGGCCTGCGCGGGCCTCGCCGGTGCCCACGATCAGGAGGAAGACGCTGTCGTCCTCCTTCGAGACTAGCAGGCGGCGGTGATCCTCCAGCGACTCCGGCATGGTGAACGGGTAGCACATCTCGTACTTGATGTTCTCCACCAAGGGCCAGTAGTGACCGCTACACGCATCCGTGAGGTGATGCACCATGTTCGCCGGCGAGCCCCAAAACGGCATCGGGCACTCATAGCAGTAGACGAAGGGCTCCTTGGAGGCATCGACCAGGCCGTCCATGAAACGGGAGTGGCTGTAGGGGACGTTGTGCCAGTTGAATATATGAGCAAGTTACTGTGAGATTTAATCTGAATAAGCACAAAATAAATCATGACGGCTATAACAGAGATGAAACTAATCATGTGGACTAGCATAGTAGTAGGATACAGAGTAGAAACATGAATTCTACCACGATTTTGAATAGGAAGGACAGAAACACATACGGTGCAACGGGAGCAGCACCGTTGGCGTTGAGGTTGTCGCCCATGTCGTTGAGGAAGAGGTTGCCGAGGTCGGGGAAGAAGTCATCGTCGGTGAAGTCGTGGCTGCCAGCAATCGCGAGAGTGCGCTCCCCAAATTTCAACAGCGCTCGCCGAATGGAGCGCGGGAGGGAGTGGCTGTAGGGGACGTTGCGGCCGCCGAATGGAGCGCATGAGTAGCACACGAAGCAGTAGATGGTGTCCTTACTAGTACTCCCTAGTCTCTATCTATCTATATCTACTCTTATAGAAAACTGAGTTGGTGATGATGGTATGCCTGCCGTCTTGTAATATAGACCGCCCGATCTATATCTGACGGATAGAAAGCCAACTATGACAATTTTACAAAAGATACCCGCACCTCTCTCTCCACATTTACAGATAAGGCCTTGCCTCGTTCATCCTTATCTCCCACAACCTCGTGCTCCTCCCTAAGTCTCTATCTCTACTACTCCTACTCTTCTTTTTTATAACAAATCGAATAGTACTGCGTCGTCTGCTGCACGCCTGGCTGAACACGCCTCCTCGCCTCCATCATCACCAACTGAGTTTTTTATAGGAGTAGGAGTAGAGAAAAACTGAGTTGGTGATGATGGTGTGCCATGCAATGCACGGGCATCTTGCTATTTTTTTGCATATAATTCCAAACACCACGTAGACATGGTCTTTGAGCACGGTTTGTAGTCGTTCCACGCTCGGGCATTGAAGTTTGTAACTATTTTAGATTAGAATATACTACTCCTACGGTGCTAGTAGTAGAGCAGAGTCCTACTCTACTACTCTACTCAAGCAAGTTAGGGCATAGTACTGTAGTAGGTACTGTAGGGAGTACCAGTACTGTGATCACTCAAGCAAGTTGTCTGCATAGATATGACCCTACACTACTGGTATGTGTCTTGTAAATCAAGCGGCATGCTGTAGTCATCATCACCTGTCCACTTCCCGCAGCACATATTCGCTCCTCCATCTTTGTCCGCACATAATCTCGTCCAATCTTCCATCCCCGCTAAGGCGCCTCCCCCCTTGTCCGAAACCCAAGCACTAACAATGGCAGAACCAAGCAGCGTCCATCGAAAGAGTGGCTGGAATTCGCTCCCCATAGAGGTAATCAAGCTCATTGTTTCGCGTGTGGACAATCTCAGTACCATGCCGCTCGTCGCGTGCTCGTCGGGGCTGTACCATTTACTCAAAGCCCTCGGGCCGGAGCTTTTTAAGCCAGCTCCTTGCTTGCTGATGCCGCCTGATCTTCAGAAACGGCGTGTCACGCAGCATAACAATCGTAGGGTGGCGAGCATCAACCCCCTTGACTGTGATCCGATCCCCGTCAGCCTCAACTACATTAACGATATGTACTGGTTCGGCATGAACACGTCTTGGATGGTGCTCGTCGACGGTCATAGCAGCTGGATGCTCGTGGAGGTCTACACCCGGAGATTGATCCCCCTTCCTTTGATTAACACTGCACTGCTTTGGCACCGCGGCCCAGAATACTCGGAATCTTACATTAGCCAACATGATACCAAGTTTGATTTGCTCAAGGTTGTAATTTGCCAAGTGCCCACAAGATCTGCAAATTATAAAGACGTCAGGCTAATTGTGTTCTTCAATCGTGGTCTCGCCTATCTGACAGGTCACTGCGGTAAGTGGATAAATCTGCACGTCCATCGCAGGATCATACATCCTCCATGGTTATCTGATGCCATTGAACACAAGGGCTTCATTTATGCTGTTGACTCCTTCTATGGCTGGACGTATTGCTAGCCTACTCCAGTCATTGCTACAAATGGCTGTTACAGCAGTATGTTACTTTCCTATCATATCATGATGGCTTGCTTATATTACTGTCAATATTTACTGAAAAAATATTCATGCTCATAACATGTTGTTCTTAAGATTGACTAAATCAAGAGCCCTTTTTATTTGACTCCAACTTGATATGATGTTGTAGGCCGCCTGGTGTCCCTACCCTTCCTAATCCCAGAACCTTTCAAAGAAAAGCGGCATGGCAGTTGCAGGTGGTTCCTGGCTCGATCAGATGACGGCAAACGATTGATGATCATTCGCACGTACCGAACATGTTGTTTCACGGAATACAATCACAATCACTGCAAGGTCTTTGAGCAGGATCCCAGCTTCTCTGGGCCTTCAGGAATTTTTGACTGGAGGCTGGTAAGTAGCCTTGGTACACGCTCTCTGTTTGTCGGACTGTATTATCCGATTAACCAGGAGATAACCAACGACAAGGATCATGATGGCAGCGCGGTTTCATTCATCAGGCAAAACATTGTGTACACAGCATACCATGCGTCTATGCATGCACCATACCCTGATATGTGCCGCCACGCTCTGCAGCCCAAAGTAGGAGAGTGGGTCGCAAGTATCAGACTTCGACCTGCTGGCTAGAGTTTCCCCCGTCAGGCACCCATCTGGTTCAAGCCGTCAGCCAATCTCCACGGCTTAATAAATAGTAACGTCTAACTGAGCCAGTTAGTTAGATGCGTACACTTGGTGTAGTAGGATCTTTATTTAGTTTAATGCATACACTTGTTCTTTTTTGGTAGCCCTTTTGTAATGATGGCTGATGTTTGGTTTGGAAGACAGAGCTGCGTCTTCACTCTTCTGGCCTACTTACTGCTTCTGTTGCACCCCCATCCCTGGTTGCTTCTGCAGCTGTTTTCAATGTACAATCAGTAGTATATTTCGTCTGTTGGTTGAATAAATGTGTTGTTAGAACGACAAACACAATGTTTTGGAAGTCGTTGCACGGTTCGATCCTTTAGTGCCCCGTACCGTATGTAGCGCATACTATTTTTCGTACGAAACACATTTTCCACTTGTTGATAACATGCAAACCACTGATGAAGGCCCAATAGAGAAGCCCATAATTAACTAGAAGGGAGGCTCTCACATGAATCTGGCCCAGGTACATGCTCATGGTCCCCTAAACATAAATAAGTAAATAAACAAATAAAGCTAAATGCTCATGCACCAGTTCTTTGGGAAAATAGGTAGCCCAGTATTTCTTTTTGAAGAATACTCAAGCTAGGCCTATTTGTTTTCTCCGAATTACTGGGCTGCAAATCTTTCAAGATGAGGAGGGATGCATTCCGGCCTGGCCAAAGAGTATGGTCAATGTCTCTTAAAAGTAATATCAAAAGGGGTTGAAAATTCCAAAAAAATTATAGCAAATGGGATATTAGTTTCTTTTTTTGTTTTTGTTCTTCACTGATATCTTATACGTATTTCATTGGATTTAACATGACATAGTACTAATTTATTTTTAAATTTGTTTTAGTATGGCTATTAATTTTTGGATTAAGAATATTTCATTCCCCAGCAAAAATTTGCAAATTTTCAAAATTTCCCACATATTTAGTTAATTTTTTGACCCTGGTACTGACCAAAAAATGGCCAGCAATTCTAAAAATGGAAAACGGGCTGCAATAAATTCCATATGAATTAGAAAATGAGTAAAAATTATAAAAATAATAGCAAATGGGTTGTACATGCCACATATTTCGAGGCTGACTTGTTTACGCAAGGCTTTGTCAGTGAACACACGATTCTAGCAGCAATGACTGTTGGATGTCCATCCAACGGCCGACCTGCTTCTTCAATCTCTGATCTTCCTGCTCCAGCCGCCTAAACTAGTGCCGGCAGGACTGCCTGCTCCTTCCTCTTGTGGCCCGTTGTGATGCCGCGCAGGCTTCCCCGGCCCACCCTACTCCCTCCGCTGGCCTGGCCGCACGCAATCAACTGCCTCCTTATTACGCGAAAAAAATGATTCCTCCCATTGACATCTGGGGTGCACCGGTTGGGAGGCTGACCTGTGGGCCTACTAAGTTGACGCGTACACAGGGCTTGTCAACTTAGTCAACAAATGATTCTCGCAGCAGTAACCGTTGGATTTGAATCGAACGGTCCTACTGCTTCTTCAATCACTGCTCTTCTTGCACCAGCACCAGGGAGACCGCCTGCCCCTGCCTCCAGTGGCCGGTTGTGCTGCTGTTGAGGCCTCATCGCCCCCAACTACTCCCACCGCTAGCCAGGCCCTGCGGCAACGGCAGCCTCACACCGCAGCCGAACCAGTGAACCCTCATACTCCTCTCCGCGTGGGCATCCACTGCCGCGTCTTCCCCGGCTCCGCGTCGTCCCCTTCCTAGGCCTCACCGTCGTCCACCGCCTTGGTGCTCTCGGCGCGGCGTGGTCAATGTGGTCAACGGTATTCCATCGGAAGAGTACTGTACGTGGAGAGGCTGACAGCTGGGTCCACGGCCACAACCCAGTCTTTTTGTGATTTGCCAAGTAAGTCGCTTTGTCAGGCCTGTTGGGCTACAAATCTTTCAAGACGAGGAGAGCTTTCATTCGGCTAGTCGAGAAAATGGCCCATCAGTAATGAGAAATGGGTTGTACATTTTTAAAACACATCAAACCGGCAATTAGTTTCAAATATCTTTTTTTTCATTTCGAGATTTTAAATTACATTAATTTTTATGCGTGGAGAATTTGTTGGATTTTATATTGATATACATTTATTTTTAAAATCAGTTTGAATGTGAGTCGAAATTTCGGGATTAAAAACAGTTCGGACCGCACTGAAATATGCAAAATTTTGTATAATTTTTTAACCGTGGCCACAATATGGGCTGTAATGCTAACAAAAAGAATATGGGCTCAAAAAAACCTTAAGAAATAGCAAATGGGTTGTAAATTATTAGAAATAATGGTAGATGGGTTGTATGCTGTTTTCCACAGATTTGAGGCTTTCCTAAAAAAGGGTTGACGCACAAGCAATGACTATTGGATGTCCATCCAACGGCCGTCGTGCTTCTTCAATCTCTGCTCTTCCTGCTCCAGCCGCTCAAACAAGCGCCGGCGGGACTGCCTGCTCCATCCTCCCCGCGGCCGGCTGTGCTACCGCGCAGGCCTCACCGCCCCACCATACTCCCATCGCTGGCCTAGCCATCCCTCTACTCACCCGCACCTGCTGTTATTCTCCAGCGACGGCAGACGAACCAGTAAACCCTCATACAGTCATACTCCCCTCCGCGTGGGAAACAACTGTCGAGTCTTCCCTGCCTCCGTGTCGTTCCCTTCCTAGGCCTCGCTCCACCGCCCTGGTGCTCTCGGCGTGGCTTGGTTAACGTGGTCAACGACCGACATGCATCTGAAGTGGACTGTACGTGGAGAGGCCGACAGCTGGGTCCACGGTCGCATGCAAGGAAATGCATCCTTATTACGCGCAAAATAATGATTCCTCCACCTGACATTAGGGACCCACCGAAAGGGCCTCTGTATTTCGCGAAAAAAAATGTTACCGCTGCTGACAGCTCGGACCCACCAGCTATATCTTCGCACGCTAGGAAGATTCTCCTTATTACGCACAAAAAAATGAATACTCCCCCTGTTAGCTGGGACCCAGTATAGTGGCAGGCTGACTTGTGGGCCTACTAAGTTGACGGGGACGGAGGGCTTTGTCAACTTAGTTAATATGCATGATTCTAGGTCCAGTGACCGTAGGATGTCCATCCAACGGCTGTAGTGCTTCTTCAACCTCTGGTCTTCTTGCTCCAGACGCCCAACCAGCGCCGGTCGTGCCTCGTGCTCCTGCCTCCCGTGGCCGGCTGCAATGCGGCGGAGGCCTCACCGCCCCCTACTACTCCCACCGATGGCTAGGCCATCCCTCTACTCACCCACACCCCCTGTTATTCTGCGGCGATGGCAGCCTCACACCGCAGCGAACCAGTGAACCCTCGTACTCCTCTACGCATGGGCATCCACTGCCGCGTCTTCCCCGACTCCGCGTCGTCCCCTTCCTAGGCCTCACCGTCGTCCACCGCCCTGGTGCTCTCGACGCGGCGTGGTCAACGTGGTCAAGGAACGGCTTCCATCGGACGTGGACTGTACGTGGAGAGGCTGACAGCTGGGTCCACGGCTGCAGCAAGGAAGTGCCTCCTTATTACGCGCAAAATAATTATTCCTCCACCTGACAACAGGGACCCACCGGACGGGCCACCGTATTTTGCAAAAAAAATGTTTCCCCCTGACTGCTGGGACCCACCAGCTACATCTTCGCACACAAGGAAGTGTGTCCGGGCAAAAAAAATGATTCTCCCCCCTGACTGCTGGGACCCACCAGCTACATCTTCGCACGCAAGGAATTGCCTGACAGTCGAGACCCACCTGGTCGAAGCGTACGTAGTGTTTTCATTCTGGTCGCGAACGTGTACGTACATACTGGTCGATGTAGAGGCGCACATGTGTCATAGTAGAGGCGCGCATGTAGCATGTACACGTACATACAGCGGCCACTGTGGAAGAAAGAAAATACGGCCACGTGGGCGGGGTCTTGAACGCCTACTCGCACATACGTACGGCCAGGGCTCGTGTACATGGCTGGGTCGGAACAGAGAAACAGCGTCGTCGTCGTGTTCAAGGGGAGCCAACCGGCTGGGTCGGAACGGAATGCGTCGTCGTGTTCATCGGGAGGGCTTGGACGGAACAGGCGATGGAAACAAGGCCTGGCGTACTGCAGAACGGAGGAAACGGCCTTGTGTTCGACCGACCACGTTCGAAACGGGATCCTGTTCATCAGGAGGGGTCTGGCATACCGCAAAATGGAGGAAACAGACCACCTACGATCGAAACGGGGGTCTTGTTGATCGGGAGGGGTGTGGCGTACCGCAAAATGGACGAAATGAACTTGTGTTGGAGTGCTACAGTCGAAACGGGGGTCCTGTTCATCGGAAGGGGTGTGGCGTACCACAAAACAGGACCTCCTCCAACTTCCATGGGCTCCTGTTCATCCAGCCTCCACCGCGCGCTACTCCACCGGCTACTGTTCAACCACCCCTCCACGGGCACCCCTCCACCATCTACTGTTCATCCAGCCCTCCACGGGGTCGTCCTGTTCATCCAGCCCTCCACACCACGGGGTCCTGTTCATCCATAGGCAACGCCACC
>NC_041391.1:417862466-417972932 GCF_002162155.2 Triticum dicoccoides | reverse complement strand
GATCGGCTTCAGTTAGCAGCAGTAGTGAAGGAATCGCTCGATTGGGTTCAGTTAACAGCCATCGATCAATCGCTCGGGTTCAGTAACGCATAGCCTGCAGTGCAATCGCTCGGGTTCAGTTAGAGCCCAATGCCTCGCTCGAGTTCAGTTAGAGCCAACGCCTCGCACACACGCGCGTACGTGTACGAGAGAAACGCGCATCGCTCGGCCCCCGACCGCCCACCATAACCGGGAACTCCTCGAAATTTTCCTCGCCCTCGCTTCTACCACGGTTTTTTCCGTCATGGATGACCCAAAGAATGTCATGCAGATGTGCCTCCGGCCTTGCCAGGATGAAAAACCCATTTTCTGTCATGATTTTTTGTCATAGAAGTAGGAGCCCACCACATCTATGATGATACCGGGTTTTGTCACAATTATCGTCATAGAAGTGTCATATGTATGACAGAAAAAAAATTCGTTCGGCCCAAAATGTCACGGATGTGTCTTTTTTTTGTAGTGACTTGAGGCGCAACGTGCACTCCACGACACAAGTTGCGCCATTGCCGCACGCAACCGCCATAGGTGCGAGCAAGAAGAAGCACTTAGCGATGAAGTTTAAGAGAAGATTGATCAATCACGAGTGCATCGCCAAGTTCCTCAAGCTCCTCCACAAGCTAGACAAGCTCATCCACAAGCTCGACAAGAACCTCAAGTTCACTAAGAGCAAGAAGACAATTGAAATCCCCCACGACAAGAGCAAGTTGAGGGAGACAATCCTCCTCGTCAAGGACGTCATCACCCTCGACCCCAACACAATGAAGAGCAATGCTACGGCAAGCTAAAGTTCACCATGCCCAAGTTCACCGGAAGCAATGATCCCGAAGAGTACCTTTCATGGGCATTGAAGGTTGACAAAATCTTCCGCTTGCACAACTATGAGGAAGAGAATAAGATTGCTATGGCATCCCTTGAGTTCCAAGACTAAGACCTCATTTGGTGGGAACGGGTCCTTGAGCGCCGTGAGGCAAGAGGTGAACCACCCATCACAACTTGGGCGCAAATGAAGGACGTCATGAGAACACGTTTTGTGCCAACCTACTACAACTGCAACCTCTTCAAGAAACTCCAACTCCTCAAGCAAGGAACAAAGAGCGTTGAAGATTACTACAAGGAAATGGAGATCGCCATGATTCGAGCAAATGTCACAAAAGATGATGAGCAAACTATGGCACATTTCTTGAATGGCCTCAATCATCCTATCAATAAGATTTCCGACTTCCAACCTTACTCCAACCTCATCGAGCTAGTGCACCAAGCCACCAAGGCGGAGCGACAAGTGCAAGATGACTTCAAGTATGCCAAGTTCTCTTCCAAGTCCTATGGCTTGTCCAACACCCAAGCTTCAATGACTCTAACACCATCTATGAAACACCCTCGATGCGACTATAGCTCCCACGTGTCGAGGCACGACTTAGAGACATAATCGCATTGAAGGCATATGTCGCAAGTGAGGTAATCGTCACACAACCCTTGTAATACATAAGGGAAAGAGATACATAGTTGGCTTACAATCACCACTTCACACCATTACATAAATAAAACATTACATCAATCAAATACACTCATGGTCCGACTACGGAACCAAAATAAAAGAAGAACCCCAAATGCGACAAAGGTCCCCGATCGACCCCAACTGGGCTCCACTACTGATCAACTAGAACGAAACAACACAAAGGACAAGGTCGTCATCGAGCTCCTCCTGAGCTTGGTTGCGTCATCTGCACGGACTCATCGGCACCTACAAGCTGGTTTTGGAAGTATCTGTGAGCCACAGGGACTCAGCAATCTCACACCCTCGCGATCAAGACTATTTAAGCTTATGGGTAAGGTAAAGGCATGAGGTGGAGCTGCAGCAAGCGACTAGCATATATGGTGGCTAACATACGCAACTGAGAGCGAGAAGAGAAGGCAAAGCACGGTCGATAAAAGTATGATCAAGAAGTGATCCTGGACTACTTACGTCAAGCAAAACTCCAACAACCGTGTTCACTTCCCGGACGCCGCCGGAAAGAGACCATCACGGTTACACACGCAGTTGATGCGTTTTATATCGGATCTGGTGTCAAGTTATCTACAACCGGACATTAACAAATTCCCATCTGCCTATAACCGCAGGCACGGCTTTCGAAAGATTATACCCTGCAGGGGTGTCCCAACTTAGCCCATGACAAGCTCTCGCGATCAACGAAGGAATAGACCTTCTCCCAGGAAGACCCGATCAGACTCGGAATCCCGGTTTACAAGACATTTCGACAATGGTAAAACAAGACCAGCAAGACCGCCCGATGCACCGACAATCCCGATAGGAGCTGCACATATCTCGTTCTCAGGGCAACACCGGATGAACACTACGTACAACTAAAACCAGACCTCGAGTTTCCCCGAGGTGGCGCTGCAAGTGGCTCTGGTTCGGACCAACACTTAGACAAGCACTGGCCCGGGGGGGCTATAATAAAGATGACCCTCGAGAGAGCGACTCCCAAGGGAAAAGTAGGTGGTGGTGAGGCAAATGGTAAAAGTCAAAGTTGGGCCTTGCTGGAGGAGTTTTATTCAAAGCGAACTGTCAAGGGGGTCCCATAAATCACCCGACCGCGTAAGGAACGCAAAATCCGGGAACATAACACCGGTATGACGGAAACTAGGCCGGCAAGAGTGGAACAAAACACCAGGCAAAAGGCCAAGCCTTCCACCCTTTACCAAGTATATAGATGCATTAATTATATAAGATACATTGTGATATCCCAACCAAAATCCTGTCCACCATGGAGAAATCTTCAACTTCACCTGCAACTAGCAACGCTATAAGAGGGGCTGAGCAAGCGGTAACATAGACAATCAACGGTTTGCTAGGACATGGTGAGTTAGAGGTTTGACATGGCAATTGGGAGGCTGACAAGCAAATGGTAGGCATCAAAGCATTGGCATAGCAAGAGCGAGCAAACTAGCATAGCAAAGATAGTAGTGAATTCGAGGGTATGATCATCTTGCCTTAAATCCCGCAAGGAAGAAGAACGAGTCCATGAAGAAGACAAATGGACGTAGACGAACGGTTCCTCACAAACGCGACGTTGTCGGAAACAACCCGAAGAAGCACACCAGAAAGAAGCAAACAACATAGTAAACAACAAACACATCAACATGGCATGAAGCACAAACGAGTATGATGCATGTCCGGTTTAATGAGGCACGGCATGGCAAAATGCACAAACAATCCTACAAATTAAGTGGAGCTCAACATGCAACTCCGTTGCATATTGACGAAACACCACATGACTTATTTAGTTCTCTCTCGTTAGGTACTCAACAATATTAAATGTTGTTTAAGCATGGCAAGAGGTGAAACATAAAGGGATTGTCTATCTAAACAATTTAAATGGGGCCGGATATAGAAAATGACAAACCCGGTAAATCCCCATATGCATATAGCAAATTAATACAAACAACAATTTAAATATTTTTAATTGTTGTTATCATGATGCAGATGACATGAACAAGTTCATGCAATTTTAAGCGTTTTTATGAAAATGTTGACATGAGCATGTTATGAAGCATTTGGTCACCATGGCGGAACGAAAAGGGTGCCACGACAAAGATAACGAAAATGATGCCACGACAACATTCCGGTTCCGATAGCTCATGGAGATACCGGTGCAAAAGGAAAAGTGACGAGAGCGTGACATGCGATAGAAGGTGGGGTGATCCCGGATACCGGGTTCCCACAAGATGGTGGCATGGCAACGAGGAGAAACATGCACGCGACAATTTTGGACACGGTGCAAACGCGGGCATCTCATACAACACACATGCATTCGTTCCACGGCGGTCGTTCTCGGCGGTTATACCTTTGAAGCGTGCGTTTCGGGGCGGTTCGAGTTCGATGCGGTGTAGATGGAAGTAGACGTTCTCGCAACGGTCGTTGTGGGAAGTAGTCGTACACGTGACGGTCTTCGGCGGCGGTAGTGGTACATGTTTTCGTGGATGTTTGGGTCCGGCGAGGAACTTGACGTCCTGGTACTTGGCGTCCACTCGGCCTTGGCGGTGATGAAACAAAACGCGATGGTTGTGTTACTAGGCGAGTCCGCCTAGTCGTAGACGGACTTGAGGTACTCTGGGGCAGATGTCCCAACGTTGCAACGGTGGTCGGCAGGTGCACGAAGGGGAAGCAGGAGCAGATGTGTGGCGGAGCTCGGGACGCGAGCGAGCGGGAGATGGAGAGGTGGGGCGCAGAGGAGCCCCGGCCTGGTCCGTTTCTCCGGCGAGGGCGGAGCGCGGGGTCCGGCGAGGTAGGCGCAGGCGTGGCCATGGATGAAGGGAGCATGAGCTCGGGGAGGAGGCCGAGCGCTGGCGAGGAGGCGGTGGAGGCCGGCTGATGCGGACGGGCGCGGTTCACCGGGGCGCAGAGGAGGCGACGAGGGGAAGGACTCGCGGCGGAGAGGAGGCAGCAAGGCGGCGGGGAGCAAGGCGCAGCGGCGGCCATGGCCTCGGCGAGGAGGGTTGAGGGCGGCGGCGCTCGCGCGCAGAGGCGACGGGGATGCCCGATGTAGGAGGAGAAGGGCGAGGTCGCGGCGCTGGGGAGGAAGAGAGGCTGCGAGGGAGATGAGGGAGGAGGTGAGCGAGAGGAAGGAGATGGGAGCCTGGCGCTGGGTTCGACAGGGGCGTGGTCGCGGCGAGGGGATCGGGCGCAGGGGAGGAAGATCGAGAGGGAGATGGGGATCGCGAGGATCGGGCGAAGCCCTTCCTGGCAGCGGGCGTGCGCGTGGCGGCGGGCAGGGAATGAGAGGGAGAGAGATCGATGGAGAGAGTCGGGGCCTAGGGTTAGAGGGGTTAGGTGGGCTTTGGGAGGCCGGCCCAGTGGAGAAAGAAGTGGCCAGAGGCCTAGCTGGGCAGCTGGGCTGGGCTCTCTCTCTCTCACTAATCTCTATCAGAAAAGAAATAGAGAGAGGAAAAGAAAGAGAGGGTTAGGGAAAGATTATGCGCAAGTGGACAATTTTCCCGGACTCACAAAAAATGAATCTGATCCAAGAAAAATAGAAAGAGGCATGATTGAAAGATTTAAATTCAAACTCATTTGAATTTAATTCAAATGGGTTTGAACGGAAGTGAGGGTTTGGGAAGGTCCAAAAATGTTCGGATTTTTGGTGGAGCTCCGAAAAATGATGAAATAATTTATGGGCAGAGTTGGAGACCAAGAATTAAGATAATAAAGGCATTGGGATATTTTGCAAGTGTGTTAAGGTGATTCCAAAACAATGGAATATTTTATTATAGCTCCCTAAATATCGGGAGGGTATGTTATAAAGAGAAGTCATCCTTCCCTCGATTTAAATGGATCGAAGATCCATACAATTTATTTAGTTGAGTTTTAAAAATTAAATGGCATGATGGCATGATGACATGATGCAATGCAAAAATAAAAGAGCAAGCACAAAAGAAACACATGGCAAAACTCGGAATAGCTGGAAGTCTTCTGAAGCATCGGTCTTGGGGCGTTACAACACTCCACCACTACGAGAGGATCTCATCCCGAGATCTAGGATGGCACCGGAGGGAAACGGAAGAGGAAGATAAGCGGTAAAACTAAGTTGCTTCTTCGACCAATGAGTGAAACCACGAACCTTGAGAGGTTGAGCAATTAGAGATGAACAAGATTGCAAACAATCTGTTAGAAAAGAGGAACGAGGAACATTACGGGAACTTGAAGGTTGCAAAGACACGAATCAAGAGTTTAATGGACAAGATAGAATTCGAAACCACTCCGGTTAAAACAAGATGAGAGAGAAAGAATTTGGGCAGCACTCCGGTTGAACATGGAAGGAAAAGAACATGAATTTGGAAAAATGAAAGCACTTGGATGAGACTCCGGTTAAATGGATAAGCAAGGAAAAGAACACGATCCTCACAATTCTAGATGATGAGTGAAAAGCACAACATCACAATGCCTCCGGAACGAAAGAATAGAAGTTAGATTGTTGGGATAAAGGGACGGAGAAGGAAATGTCAACTCCTACCACAATTTAATTTGGAAAGCATCCTTGCAGGAAGGTTAGAACAAAGTTGTTGGAAGACCAACAACGAAAAGAATAAGTTTGTAGTGGGCTTATGGAAAACATCCCAAAATTGAGGCGAAATTCTGCCACTAACGGAAACAAAAGATTGGATAGAGGTCAACATGGAGATGACAACTCCTTTCGCCGAGAGGATAGGAGAAAAACTTGGATCTTAGATAAGCACCACAATAGCAACATTCCTTAGGGAAGGCTTTAGGTGAAATCTATACCAAGATAACTCCAACAAAGAGATTAATGGATTTAAAATACCTCATGATCGAAGAGAAAAATGATGGTTTTTAAAATATCTCATTCTTGACAACATGTGAATCATGAAACACGAACTCAAATTGTCAAGACTGACATAACACCATCTCAAAAGATAAGGTAGAAAGGATTGCACTTCGGAATGCAAGATGAAGAATGCTTGAACGCCTCAAAACAAAACATGTGTTAAGCACCATGTTTATTTTAGAGTATAGCTTAGCGGGTCATAACTTCGAGAGAAATCTTGAAGAACAATTGGAGAATGAAAAGAATCCTTGACGAACCACCATGTAGAGTCTCCATGAAGAACTCCAGTAATGAAAGGATGATAAAAAGAAAGAGAAGTTGAAAACACAAGGTGAAGCCTTGCAATGATTTAGATGGATCTCCGTGATAATTAGAGCTTGGAACTCCGGGCCAAAAGAGAAGATAAAACAACTAAAACCGAGAATTTGAAGGGCCTTCGGAATAAAGATTTAATCACTTGAATGAACAAGAATAAGAATTATGTTATGCTTGTCCTTCACCAATTAAATTGATGGCAATCAACGGATTTGGCACACTACTTATTCTCGTAGCAAGGATTAAGAGATATATGTCGCCAACTTGGGAAGGTCTTCTTTGAACCACCGGTAGGATTGACAACGAATAAATTGATAAGGAAGAGAAACCTAGAAGAACCACCGTAAGAATTGGTTATGAACAAAGAGAAGATAAAGAAACACTGGGAAGAATTATAAAATGAACGAAGATGCTTGAGAGGATTTAGATACATGAGAACAAAGAGATCACGAGCCGATTAGAGATCACCTGAACGATGCACCGGTAAGATTTGGAGAAAGATAGCTACACGCTGAGAATGAAGAATTATGACATGATGGCCTTCGAAGAAAAGAAATGGAAACAACTCATGAAATGCTTCGGATGGTAAGAAAATAATTGTCACAATCAAAAACAATTATGAGGATAGCATGAAGCTAGAACCATGAATCTTCAAGAGAATGGACCAAGATTTAAGAGAAATCCTTCTTCGGTCTTCAAAAGTTGAGAAAGATGATGAGAACCACCATGAATTGTTGAGATACTCTGGAATGAAAATTGGAAAGGTTGAACCAACGATGAAAATATTTCAAAGCGATCTTGGAGAAGGCATGTGACTGATGGAATCCATTCTTACATCACACTTTGAAAAGAATTTGGGAATAGCACCAGAATAATTAGAAGAGTCAGGTAAGATCCTGGGAAAAAAACCTGTGGGTTAGGGGCCACTCAAAAGAAACAGCGTTGAAATGATTTAAAAGAGAGGTTGCATCGGTTGAATTAAATGACTTGAATGAGATAACATCCTCGAAAGATCTTGAAAGAATCTTGAATGACAAGACGAACCTTGAGAAAAATTGAGCACTCTGGGACAATTGAATAGCGAGAGGTGAAAGATTGAGAATTGCACCAGCATGAGAAAGCATTGAAAACGAGGAAAGGGATATGATCAACACCAAAAGCTTGACTTGAAACCACCGGAGAAGATAAAAGAAACGAAGAATGATGAACTAAAAACTCCGTTAGTAACTTCATGAGAATCACCGGATAAGAACATGAAGGAAATAGAATGGAGGGACCTCCATAATAAATGGATATTTGATAAAGAAATCCGAGTCCTCGAAGAAAAAGGGTAGGTGGGTGGGAAAAACAAAGGCAACTTGGAGACAGATGAAACAAACACCGTTGAGAAGAACTGATCATTGATCTTGCGAATGTTGAAATGGTCGGATCCACTTGAAAAGAAGCACACCGGTTGGAAAGAATTGACATGACAATCTCGATGATCGAAAGGATTAGCACTCCCATAGAAATATGAGAACACCATTTAAGAAAGGTATGGATTCAACATTTGACTCGAAGCAACTCGAATACCACAAATAAAACAAAACAAAGGATTGGCTTGCAGAATAAGCCGGAACAAACATATGATAGAGATTCCGTCCGAAGTTTTCGTGGTGGGGCCCACACGGGCTCGATCGTACAGCACCATCATGTACAAGGCAGTGCACATGACATACGAAGCGTCCCCGAGTCGGCATAGCCAAGGACTCTTTAAGACACAACGAGACCACTGTAAAGCCGACCGTGAATAGGCGGACCACTAGACGTCGAACCCCAATTTCATATCATACATCTGTCGGAAAGATATCCTAAGAGCTACTTGAATTCCCACTTATGGAACTCCCGAACCTTTCCGGTTATGCAATCAGGTGTTGGGGATACAGGGGAAGCATAATATCTCACCCAAACTAACAAATCCTACATCCAGCTGTATCCATCCTTCAACACATAACCAAGAAACCTTCGGAAATCATCTACCTCAACCTTCGAAAAGCATCCGTTATACAAGTTATGGCAATACTCCCGAACTCCCGCCCCAGTACTGGGTGGCGTCGAGGTTATCTCACCAACGAACTGCATAAAAGAGATTTTCGATGTCGGCGTACTAAACTCAGGTATTCCAGAACTGCAACGATAAAATTATGATGACAACACCTCAGAGCTCAACTCCCCGGGACACTTCCACAAAACCCCTGACAGGAGGCACCAAGACAATGATCTCATCATAAAACCATCGGAACGATTCCAAGATACCCGCGTGATCCTAAAAAAAATTTAGTGAAATTTGAGAAGAGAAGAGTCAAAACTCTACGTCAGGATGCCTCGCAAGAGTGACGAAGGGACTGAGGAGTAAAAAGAATTCCTAAACTCTCCGATATATAATTCCTAAATGACTCAAAACATTTTTCTAGACACAACTCGGCCACTAAAAACGATCAAGCAATGGGGCTCCTAAGGTCGGGGAAGGCTCTGATTACCAACTTGAAACACCCTCGATGCGACTATAGCTCCCACGTGTCGAGGCACGACTTAGAGACATAATCGCATTGAAGGAATATGTCGCAAGTGAGGTAATCGTCACACAACCCTTGTAATACATAAGGGAAAGAGATACATAGTTGGCTTACAATCGCCACTTCACACCATTACATAAATAAAACATTACATCAATCAAATACACTCATGGTCCGACTACGGAACCAAAATAAAAGAAGAACCCCAAATGCGACAAAGGTCCCCGATCGACCCCAACTGGGCTCCACTACTGATCAACTAGAACGAAACAACACAAAGGACAAGGTCGTCATCGAGCTCCTCCTGAGCTTGGTTGCGTCATCTGCACGGACTCATCGGCACCTACAAGCTGGTTTTGGAAGTATCTGTGAGCCACAGGGACTCAGCAATCTCACACCCTCGCGATCAAGACTATTTAAGCTTATGGGTAAGGTAAAGGCATGAGGTGGAGCTGCAGCAAGCGACTAGCATATATGGTGGCTAACATACGCAACTGAGAGCGAGAAGAGAAGGCAAAGCACGGTCGATAAAAGTATGATCAAGAAGTGATCCTGGACTACTTACGTCAAGCAAAACTCCAACAACCGTGTTCACTTCCCGGACGCCGCCGGAAAGAGACCATCACGGTTACACACGCAGTTGATGCGTTTTATATCGGATCTGGTGTCAAGTTATCTACAACCGGACATTAACAAATTCCCATCTGCCTATAACCGCAGGCACGGCTTTCGAAAGATTATACCCTGCAGGGGTGTCCCAACTTAGCCCATGACAAGCTCTCGCGATCAACGAAGGAATAGACCTTCTCCCAGGAAGACCCGATCAGACTCGGAATCCCGGTTTACAAGACATTTCGACAATGGTAAAACAAGACCAGCAAGACCGCCCGATGCACCGACAATCCCGATAGGAGCTGCACATATCTCGTTCTCAGGGCAACACCGGATGAACACTACGTACAACTAAAACCAGACCTCGAGTTTCCCCGAGGTGGCGCTGCAAGTGGCTCTGGTTCGGACCAACACTTAGACAAGCACTGGCCCGGGGGGGCTATAATAAAGATGACCCTCGAGAGAGCGACTCCCAAGGGAAAAGTAGGTGGTGGTGAGGCAAATGGTAAAAGTCAAAGTTGGGCCTTGCTGGAGGAGTTTTATTCAAAGCGAACTGTCAAGGGGGTCCCATAAATCACCCGACCGCGTAAGGAACGCAAAATCCGGGAACATAACACCGGTATGACGGAAACTAGGCCGGCAAGAGTGGAACAAAACACCAGGCAAAAGGCCAAGCCTTCCACCCTTTACCAAGTATATAGATGCATTAATTATATAAGATATATTGTGATATCCCAACCAAAATCCTGTCCACCATGGAGAAATCTTCAACTTCACCTGCAACTAGCAACGCTATAAGAGGGGCTGAGCAAGCGGTAACATAGCCAAGCAACGATTTGCTAGGACATGGTGAGTTAGAGGTTTGACATGGCAATTGGGAGGCTGACAAGCAAATGGTAGGCATCGAAGCATTGGCATAGCAAGAGCGAGCAAACTAGCATAGCAAAGATAGTAGTGAATTCGAGGGTATGATCATCTTGCCTTAAATCCCGCAAGGAAGAAGAATGAGTCCATGAAGAAGACAAACGGACGTAGACGAACGGTTCCTCACAAACGCGACGTTGTCGGAAACAACCCGAAGAAGCACACCGGAAAGAAGCAAACAACATAGTAAACAACAAACACATCAACATGGCATGAAGCACAAACGAGTATGATGCATGTCCGGTTTAATGAGGCACGGCATGGCAAAATGCACAAACAATCCTACAAATTAAGTGGAGCTCAACATGCAACTCCGTTGCATATTGACGAAACACCACATGACTTATTTAGTTCTCTCTCGTTAGGTACTCAATAATATTAAATGTTGTTTAAGCATGCCAAGAGGTGAAACATAAAGGGATTGTCTATCTAAACAATTTAAATGGGGCCGGATATAGCAAATGACAAATCCGGTAAATCCCCATATGCATATAGCAAATTAATACAAACAACAATTTAAATATTTTTAATTGTTGTTATCATGATGCAGATGACATGAACAAGTTCATGCAATTTTAAGCGTTTTTTTGAAAATGTTGACATGAGCATGTTATGAAGCATTTGGTCACCATGGCGGAACGAAAAGGGTGCCACGACAAAGATAACGAAAATGATGCCATGACAACATTCCGGTTCCGATACCTCATGGAGATACCGGTGCAAAAGGAAAAGTGACGAGAGCGTGACATGCGATAGAAGGTGGGGTGATCCCGGATACCGGGTTCCCACAAGATGGTGGCATGGCAACGAGGAGAAACATGCACGCGACAATTTCGGACACGGTGCAAACGCGGGCATCTCATACAACAAACATGCATTCGTTCCACGGCGGTCGTTCTCGGCGGTTATACCTTTGAAGCGTGCGTTTTGGGGCGGTTCGAGTTCAATGCGGTGTAGATGGAAGTAGACGTTCTAGCAACGGTCGTCGTGGGAAGTAGTCGTACACGTGACGGTCTTCGGAGGCGGTAGTGGTACATGTTTTCGTGGATGTTCGGGTCCGGCGAGGAACTTGACGTCCTGGTACTTGGCGTCCACTCGGCCTTGGCGGTGATGAAACAAAACGCGATGGTTGTGTTACTAGGCGAGTCCGCCTAGTCTTAGACGGACTTGAGGTACTCTGGGGCAGATGTCCCAACGTTGCAACGGTGGTCGGCAGGTGCACGAAGGGGAAGCAGGAGCAGATGTGTGGCGGAGCTCGGGACGCGAGCGAGCGGGAGATGGAGAGGTGGGGCGCAGAGGAGCCCCGGCCTGGTCCGTTTCTCCGGCGAGGGCGGAGTGCGGGGTCCGGCGAGGTAGGCGCAGGCGTGGCCATGGACGAAGGGAGCATGAGCTCGGGGAGGAGGCCGAGCGCTGGCGAGGAGGCGGTGGAGGCCGGCTGATGCGGACGGGCGCGGTTCACCGGGGCGCAGAGGAGGCGACGAGGGGAAGGACTCGCGGCGGAGAGGAGGCAGCAAGGCGGCGGGGAGCAAGGCGCAGCGGCGGCCATGGCCTCGGCGAGGAGGGTTGAGGGCGGCGGCGCTCACGTGCAGAGGCGACGGGGATGCCCGATGCAGGAGGAGAAGGGCGAGGTCGCGGCGCTGGGGAGGAAGAGAGGCTGCGAGGGAGATGAGGGAGGAGGTGAGCGAGAGGAAGGAGATGGGAGCCTGGCGCTGGGTTTGACAGGGGCGTGGTCGCGGCGAGGGGATCGGGCGCAGGGGAGGAAGATCGAGAGGGAGATGGGGATCGCGAGGATCGGGCGAAGCCCTTCCTGGCAGCGGGCGTGCGCGTGGCGGCGGGCAGGGAATGAGAGGGAGAGAGATCGATGGAGAGAGTCGGGGCCTAGGGTTAGAGGGGTTAGGTGGGCTTTGGGAGGCCGGCCCAGTGGAAAAGAAGTGGCCAGAGGCCTAGCTGGGCAGCTGGGCTGGGCTCTCTCTCTCTCTCACTAATCTCTATCAGAAAAGAAATAGAGAGAGGAAAAGAAAGAGAGGGTTAGGGAAAGATTATGCGCAAGTGGACAATTTTCCCGGACTCACAAAAAATGAGTCTGATCCAAGAAAAATAGAAAGAGGCATGATTGAAAGATTTAAATTCAAACTCATTTGAATTTAATTCAAATGGGTTTGAACGGAAGTGAGGGTTTGGGAAGGTCCAAAAATGTTCGGATTTTTTGGTGGAGCTCCGAAAAATGATGAAATAATTTATGGGCAGAGTTGGAGACCAAGAATTAAGATAATAAAGGCATTGGGATATTTTGCAAGTGTGTTAAGGTGATTCCAAAACAATGGAATATTTTATTATAGCTCCCTAAATATCGGGAGGGTATGTTATAAAGAGAAGTCACCCTTCCCTCAATTTAAATGGATCGAAGATCCATACAATTTATTTAGTTGAGTTTTAAAAATTAAATGGCATGATGGCATGATGACATGATGCAATGCAAAAATAAAAGAGCAAGCACAAAAGAAACACATGGCAAAACTCGGAATAGCTGGAAGTCTTCTGAAGCATCGGTCTTGGGGCGTTACAATCTACCTCAACCAAGCCTTCTACAAGCAATGGCGACAAGTCAAGTTACAATAAAACTTCGACAACTTCAAGGCGTCCTCCTACTACAAGCAACTTCAAGCCGAGAGCTTCATCATCATCTACTCCAACCGATGAGACCATCAAGACAAGTTCCATCAAGTGTTTCACATGCGGCAGCCGAGGCCACAAGTCCTTCGAGTGTACCAACAAGCGCACCATGATCCTCAACGATGACGGAACATATGACCCCATGAGTGAAGAGGAGATGGAAGCCCTTGAGAAAGTGGCCATGCACCGGCATGTGAATGAGGATGAAGATGATCAAGTCTTTTGTGACGAAGATTCGATCCCCGCTCTCATTGTCTCCAAGGTCTTGACACTTCAACATCAACAAGACGAACACCAAAGATGCCATATATTCCACACTAAGGTTGGTATCAATGGAAGGTCTATGAAGGTCATCATCGATGGAGGGAGTTGCCATAACTTGGCGAGTGAAGAACTATGCTCCAAGCTCCAATTGGTTAAGATGAAGCACCCACACCCCTACAAGGTCCAATGGCTAGGCGACTCTGGCACTATCCAACTCGAGCATATGGTGCAAGTTTCCTTCAAGATAGGAGCATACGAAGACACTTTGGAGTGTGATGTCATTCCGATGTCCGTTTGCCACCTCCTTCTTGGACGGCCATGGAAATTTGACCACGACGTCATCCACAACGGGCGTACCAATAATTGTAGCTTCAAGATGAAGGGAAAGGAGTATGTGCTATGACCTATGTCTCCAAGCCAAGTTATTGCCAACAAGAAAGCCACCTATCATGGAGAGAATAGTGAAAGAGCGAACCACCAAAAAGAGAGTGAGCGCCACAAGCCCAAATTGAGTGCCTCCACGATGAGTGACAAGAAAAACCTAGTACTATTTGCCACCAAAAGTGAGATAAAGTGTGTGAGAATCCATCAAGTGTTATGCACTATGACCTTTTGTGCAAGGACGAGGCACCAAAAACTAACACCTCTCACAATCTACCTTTAGTGTTATCTTCTCTATTGTAGGAATTCCAAGATGTATTCCCCGACGAGCTACCTCCGGGTCTACCTCCTCTTTGAGGCATCGAACACCGCATCAACATCATCCCCGGAGCACCTCTTCCTAACAAGGCCCCCTACCGCGTCAACCCCGAGGAAACCAAGGATATCCAACGGCAAGTACAACAACTCATAGACAACGGCCATGTACGTGAAAGCCTGAGCCCTTGTGCCGTCCCGGTAATCCTTGTTCCCAATAAAGATGGTACATATCGCATGTGTTCTGATTGTCGTGTATCGTCCTATCAATGCTATCACCGTGCGTTATCGTTACCCCATTCCATGCCTAGATGATATGCTAGATGAGCTTAGCGGAGCCACCATTTTCTCTAATATTGATCTTAAGAGTGGCTATTACCAAATCCGCATACAAGAAGGTGATGAATGGAAAACTGCATTTAAGACCAAATTTGGCTTATATGAATGGCTTTTTATGCCAATGGGTTTATCTGAAGCACCCGCTACTTTCATGCGAGTCATGCATTTTGTTCTTCGCCCCTACATTGGCATATTTGTTGTGGTCTATTTCGAAGATATTCTTGTCTTTAGCAAATCTCTTAAAGATCATGTCACCCACCTTAGAACCGTTTTACAAACTCTTAGAAAGGAGTGCCTTTATGCTAATATGGACAAATGCCTTTTTGGTGTTGATAAGCTTGTTTTCTTGGGTTTTGTAGTATCTTCTAAGGGTGTGCATGTTGATGAATCTAAGATCAATGCTATTATAACTTGGCCACAATCAACCAATTTGCAACAAGTGTGTAGTTTCCTTGGTTTAGCCAGTTTCTATCATAGATTTGTTAAGGATTTTAGCACCATTGCATCCCCTTTACATGCTTTGAGTAAGAAAAATGCACCCTTTGTTTGGGGACCATCTCAAGATTTAACGAACTTAAAATTTTGCTTACTCATGCTCCCGTGCTTGCGTTACCCAACTTTGACAAACCTTTTGAAATTCATTGCGATGCTAGCGGTAATGGCATAGGAGGTGTGTTAACGCAAGAGAAGCGCCCCCATAGCTTACTTTAATGAGAAACTTTCCGGAGCGCAAGTCAATTATCCCATCTATGACAAAGAGCTATATGCTTTAGTGCGAGTTTTGCATGAGTGGGAACATTATCTTCGCCCTCATGAATTTGTCATTCATACCGATCATGAAACGCTTAAGTACCTTAAGGGTCAAACTAAGTTCAATAAGCGTCATGCCAAGTGGAGTGAGTTCATTGAGTCATTTCCTTATGTCATTAAATACATCAAGGGCAAAGAGAATGTTGTGGCCGATGCTCTTTCCCGCAAATGCATGCTTGTTACTAAACTTGAATTGAATGTCATTGGCTTTGAGCACATAAAAGACTTGCATGCACATGATCCTACTTTTGCTATTCCTTATGCCAAATGTTTGACGCATACATCTTGGGAACGCTATTACATCATAGATGATTATCTTATGAGAGCTAACAAACTATGTATTCCTGAGTCTTCTCTTCGTTTGTTACTTTTGCAAGAATATCATGGAGGAGGACTAATGGGACACTTTGGATGCGACAAGACATTCGCAACGCTCTCCAAGAACTACTTTTGGCCCAAGATGTTTCGCGACGTCTCACGTTTCACCAACCGATGCTCTACATGTCGCGAAGCTAAGTCTAAAGCTCAATCCCATGGTCTCTATATGCCACTTCCTATTCCATACCACCCATGGGAAGATGTTAGCATGGATTTCATGCTTGGTTTGCCTAGAACTAGAAACAGCAAAGATTCTATGTTTGTTGTTATGGACTGATTCTCTAAAATGGCTCATTTCATCCCATGCAACAAGATAGATGATGCTTCACATGTTGCGGATCTTTTTTGTAGGGAAATCTTGCGACTACATGGAGTGCCAAAGACTATTGTCTCGGACCGCGACACCAAGTTCTTGAGTTACTTTTGGAAGACCTTATGCGCCAAGCTCGGAGTCAAGCTTTTGTTCTCCTCGGCATACCATCCTCAAACCGATGGCCAAACGAAGGTGACAAACTGAACGCTCTTCACTCTACTATGTGTGTTGATCAAGAATAACATCAAGGAGTGGGAGGAGTGTCTACAAATCGCCGAGTACGCCTACAACCGTGCAAGAAATACGACTAACGACAAGTCCCCCTTCGAGATCATCTACAGTTTCAACCTGTTGTCCCCATTGGACATCCTTCCTATACCACTACAAGAGTGCATCAACATGGACGCGAGTGCACTAGTGAACTACCTCAAGAAGATGCATGAAGATCAAGGCACACCATCGAGCACCAAGTACAATGATTCGCGACCAAGATCAACTTCAACAAGCAACCCATGATATTCAACATTGGAGATCTTGTGTGACTACACCTTCGCAAGGACCGCTTCCCCAACAAACGCAAGTCCAAGCTTCTACCGCGAGCCGATGGACCTTTAAAGGTGCTAGCACGCTACAACAACAATGCTTACAAGATCGATCTCCCGCGAGACAATTACTCTGTGAGCAATATCTTGAATGTCAAAGATCTCTCTCCCTACCATGGTGATGAGATTTCGATCTGAGGTCAGATCTTTCCCGGTGGGGGGGGGGAGATGATGCGGAGCATCCCACGGTCATCCCCATGGACACTACCTCAATTACCCAAGCTCCAAGTGGACCCATGACAAGAGCTCAAGCACGTGCTATTCAATCCGAGGTGACATCTCTCCTACTTGAGCTTCCCTTACATTGGATGAGACATGGCTACCGCCTAAGTCGAAAATACTATGTGTGATCAGGTACAACGCACAAGCCACGGAGCCGAGAGCTGGGGAAGAAGGAATAGGCGACAATTCTCTGCTCAGACCGGAACTTCCGGCCAGAGCCCGGAACCTCGGCCGACCCGGAACTTCCGGCCTCCGACGACCCAGACGAGCCAGGGCATGCCAACTCTCTGGTTAGCCCGGAACCTGGCCCGGACCTTCCGGCCTCTAGAACCTCCGGCCCCCGGACGCCGACCCAGCTACCATCGTGCCAACTCTCTGGTTAGGCCGGACCCCCCTCCCCCCGGACCCCGGCCCGGTACCTCCGGCCCCCAGAACTTCTGGCCTTGCCTGCGCGCAATGACTCGGGCCAAGGCCCATGTACCCTTTCGCCCCCTAGACTATATATACTCCTCTTCTACCTATGTTTTAGGGTTAGCAAAGTAGTGGCTCATTTGAGAAGCTTTACTCTCCACTTGATCCCTTCTCCATCGGAGTTCACGACCTCTACGGAGAAGATTCCCCAAGTGGATTCAAGACCCCTCACGGGAAGACCCCTCAAGACCTCCTCACGGAGAAGAACTTGCTACTTGTATCATCCCTTGTTGATTGTGGATCGTGTATCTCTTTGTGTTTCGTGGATCTAGCACATGTGTAATCGAATCTTGTTGGTTTGAGTGATTTCTCCCGTGTTTCCCCCGTGTTTCCCCTCGTGTTCCTCGCGGGATTTGCTCCAATCGTGAAAGATTGGGCATCTAGGGTTCTACCCTACATCATATTAGGAATCCAAAAATAAGGACTGAGGGTACTATACCGTATGGCATGCTATGTATTTCAGGTGAACCAACAAATTTAGGTGATGCACTCGGAGACTCTAGATGGAGAAAGTCAATGGATGAAGAGTATAGTGCATTGATGAAAAACATGACATGGCATCTAGTGCCAAATCAGAGAGGTAAAAATGTTATTGATTGTAAGTGGGTATATAGAATAAAAAAGAAGGCAGATGGCTCCATTGACAGGTACAAGGCACGTTTAGTTGCAAAAGGTTTTAAACAACGTTATGGCCTTGATTATGAGGATACTTTTAGCCTTGTTGTAAAAGCTGCAACTATATGGCTTGTTCTAGCCATTGCCATATCCGGGGGATGGAGCCTGAGATAACTAGATGTACAGAACGCGTTCTTGCATGGTGTTCTGGAAGAGGAGGTCTATATGAGGCAACCACCACGGCATGAAAACAAGCAAACACCTCACTATGTTTGCAAGCTTGACAAAGCTCTTTATGGTCTAAAACAATCACCTAGAGTATGGTTCTCAAGGTTGAGTTCACAGCTGAAGCACCTTGGTTTTGTTCCTTCCAAAGCAGACACATCTCTCTTTATTTATAACAAGGCAAACACTGTGATTTTTGTGCTCATATATGTTGATGACATCATAGTTGCAAGCTCCTCAAAAAACGCCAATGATGCTCTCTTGCATGACCTCAATTCAGAGTTTGCTTTGAAGGATCTTGGTGACTTACATTTTTTTCTTAGGTATTGAAGTTAAGAAGACTCAATATGGTATTGTGTTGAATCAGGAAAAATATGCCACTGAACTTCTAACTCGTATGGGAATGAAGGATTACAAAACTTCACCTACACCATTGTCTTCTTCAGAACAACTTTCAGCATATGAAGGAGAATCACTTAATGAGGAGGAGAGCACAAAATATAGAAGCGTTGTTGGAGCCTTGCAGTACTTGACTTTGACACGACCAGATATATCATTTGCTGTAAACAAGGTTTGTCAATATCTGCATGCTTCTACCTCCACTCATTGGACATCTCTCAAAAGGATTGTATGATACATTAAACACACTGTGACTTTGGGACTTCAGTTCAAACGTTCTAATTTCATACTTGTTAGTGCCTTCTCTGATGCTTATTGGGCAGGATGTAGTGATGACAGAAAGTCAATTGGAAGATTTACAGTGTTCTTTGGTTTAAACCTTATTTCTTGGAGTGCTAAAAAACAAGCCACGGTGTCTAAGATCGAGTACATAGGCTGAGTACAAGTCAGTAGCAAATGCAACTGATGAAATTATTTAGTTGGAATCATTGCTTCATGAGTTAGGTATCAGGCAACATCGTACATCCTGTCTGTGGTGTGATAATTTGGGAGCAACTTATTTTTCTGCTAATCCAGTGTTTCACGACAGAACTAAACATATTGAGATTGATTTTCATTTTGTGCGTGAAAGAGTTGCAGAGAAGAAGTTGCACATACGGTTTATTCTATCCAAGGATCAAGTGGTAGATGGGTTCACTAAAGCCTTGCCAGTCAAGCCGTTTGAAGAGTTCAAGAGAAATGTCAATATAAGATAGTTTAGATTAAAGAAGGGTGTTAGAGTTTGAGTCGGATACTACATGTAATCTTAACTATCTTCCCTCCCCGTATCTATCTCTATCTCTCTCTCTCTCTAACGAACCAGGATCGATCTCTACGATCCGAGTCTTTCTTGTATGCCACGGCAAGGCTGTTTTGCCCTCGATATAATAAACGCACGCGGCTCTCGAAGGAGAGAAGGAACGCTTCCCAATATCGTATTACACTGCGATCTGGTTCATGGTGATGAAAGTGGACCTGAGGAGGTTGAGTACCACCACCGCAAGAAGGGCCTGGAGCTTACGGTGACATGGACGGCATCAAGGCGGCCTACCAGGAGTAGTCCACGCCCAAGGCCCCAAGCTGGAGGGAACCGTTGACGATAGCGCACACAGACACTTCGAGGACGCGTTCGTCTCGCTCATCATCAGCAAGTAAAATACACAAACCCGACGGACATGTTCTGCTGCTTCCTCCGGCGGTGGTTGCCCGTCGTGCGTGCTCCTCATACCTGGTTGCGCCCGTGCGTGTTCCTTATGCCGAGGAACAGAGCAACATGCAACATAAGGAACCCCCACAAGACCCAGGTGCCCGCCGCCGCCGCACCTCGCATCTAGCATTGGCCCAGCAGCAGGAGGTCCGCCCTCCTCCAACTCGCCGGCAACGAGCCTCGTGTTGACGTCCTAGAGGATGCGTGCTCCCCGCCGATTTCCACTCGAACCTTTCCTTTTAGAGCAGCGAATTCTTTGTGTATTCAGATGGGGACACCATGGCTTCGTCACGAGCAACTCCCGTGGCGCTCGAGCTCCTCGCGTATATATAGGTAAAATAAAATTTTGTTTCGGATGCGTTAACGATTGGTTTGCGCCGTCTATTTCCTAAGCGATGTACAATGGTTTTTTTTCTTAACAATGGTTGATAAGATAATCTTTATCTTAAGTCTTGCATGTAATTTAGACATCTCTTAGCCTTATCTTCAATAAACAGCTACTCCTTAAAAACCTGATGAGACATTGTGCTAAAAGATCATCTCTTCTCTTCTCTTAAATAAAAGAAGACAAACATTTTCCTATAATTTTTCCCTCCTCTACCTCATCATTTATCCTATTTGTCATTTCTAAAATAAAACCATTGTACATGCCCTGGCGAGTTGTGATGGGGCTACAGCCACTATACTAGTATTCTTTAGTATTGTCCTTTGTGTTGCCCTTGTATTATGACAAATCTGATCATATCTTTCTCTCGTCTTGCAACAGGACTGATTTTTATCACCGGAATTTTGCAGCTGGCAGCAAGATTATGTGCACGATTGAAGATAATCTCTTTTCCATCTAGTATGAGAAATGCCTGAATACTTTTTGTCTCCACAAAACCAAAAAAGACATGTGATGCAGTGTTTACCTTTTCATGTGCGAGCAATGTGCAGTGGAAACCTTGAGTAATTTAGCTATTTATATATCAGTAATTCTAATTGTAGGAGTTTCATACTTAGGCCTGTCGCAGCTCACAAATTTTGTTGTCATCCCAGCGAAGACAGAGAAGACAGTACTTGCTAATTAAAGTACTTTGAAGAACCAAATAACAGATTTCTAACAGCAATGTTCATAAGCGTTATAGAAGTCTTCCTAATAAAAGCATTAACCAAAATAATCTCTCACGCAGCCACGCCACTTCCAAGCAAAATTGCACGCATAAGCTCATGTACACCAACAATTAAGCACTATACGAGTCTTTCTAACAAAAGCATTAACTAAAACTAATGCCAAATAAGCTCTCTGCAAAGCTAGGCATTATCTATTAATCTTAGCAGAAAGGAGCCGCATCAGCAGTCACCGGTATCACTGCAAGGTGAAAAGTACAAAAAAGTTAGTATAATACTCCAGAAGTAGTATATGGGTTCTGCAAATGAAAAAAGAAACGATGATGACACATTTTTTCTCTATGGACAATGATTATTTGCTTCTAGAGAAGAAAACATAGGCAATGTAATCAAACATGCTAAAAAGGGACGCAGCTTCAGTGACTTCATGAAGCTAAGTCTCACCTTGACTTACCCCTTTATCATCATCCATTAAAAATCCGACGTACCAGATTGACCCATATGAAATAAAAATTTAAAGTGTTCAGAAAAAATTAAAAAAAATCAAATAAATCTTAAATGTTTCATTTTGTAATCTGGGAAAGTTTCAACCCACTTGGATGTATGGTTTGTGATTAAATAGCCTTTTGAGCTCAAATAAATAAATAAATGTTTACTCATAAACGATACATCCACATGGATTGAAACTTTCACATAATACAATACGAAACATTTATGATTTATTTGGAATTTTTCAATTTCTCTGAACACTTTAAAATTTCCAGTTCAGAATATGGGTCAATCTGGTATGTCGGATCTTTAATGGATGGCTGATAAAGGGGGGTAAGTCATGGTGAGACTTGGCTTCATGAAGTCACTGAAGCTGCGTCCGCTAAAAAGATATGCACCATAGAGTGATGCGTTGTTCAGAGAAGAAGACAAAAAATGCACATAATCAGTTTCAAGCTCTTTGTGTCGTGGTTTGCTTACAAGAAAAGGCACCAGCATCTATGTTTTCATGATTCAGTAAGCATGTACAAAAGATCCAGCAAATTAAATAAAGCAGCAGCAGTTAACATCAAGAAATAGTGGTGTCAAGAGCTACAACTTATATGAAAAGCAATTGTTTATAACAAGACAAATTATATGTGTATACTGACCACTAAGTGAGTAAGTGGGATTGCAGCAACCAACACTGGAACAATTAAACATGAGGACATATACAATCCAACTCTAGAAGTATAATGCTCTAGCTATTCAAAGGGAAGTTAAGAAACGTCCGCCCACCCTGTTCTTACCATGCTGTCATGTATAAGGTTCTTGCTGCTATTGTGTAACCTTTAGGCTTTGCAAAGTCTATGTATGTTAGATTGAAAAAGCATGTCCACAAATTCTTTAGAGTGGGTTGACCACTGGTACTGTTTTATTTGCATTGAAGCGAGGATGTGAAACATGCTATATCCTGGAGAGAAGATAAAGTGACTCCCTGGTACCAAGGACGAGTGTACACCCCTTTACTGCTAATGGATAAAATTACACATCCTGCTTTTTCCATCTGAGCGCAAGGTTTGCGAGTCGACGAGTCGTTCCGAGATTGAAACTCATAGACTAAGCATAACTAATCGACACTAGTCGACACTAAAGTTGTGACTCATAGACTAGTCGACACTGAGCGGGAACACTAGGTAAGAGGAACATTTGGTAACTCTAGCCCAAACGGTTTGCCATGTGCCAAGTCTACCTCGCTCTCACCCGGCTGCTCTAGAGGAAGAAATTCAGTTGCACAAGGTAGAATTCAACAGGCTTATGGCTGATCGTCATGCTGCACAAAGCTGAAGAACGGATGGATTTACCAAGGAAAGGAGCAAATCGGTCACCTGAACATGATCATCGTAGAGATTAATGACAAGAAAGAAGCTTATATCAGCGCGCATGTTGACAAGGGAAGCTTGAAGCTGAAGTTGGATCAAATGAGCCTTTGAGGGTTGTGCATCTTCCTGGTGAAATCGAGAAGCTCCTTGCTGTTAGAAAAGAACTCTCTGCAAAGGCTGAGTCATCATGCAGGAGCTTAGTAGGGAGAGATCAAACAAACAACATGAACTTACGCAAGGTTCATAACCCGACACAGAGTCTCTTTTGCTGGACCTGACTCTTAGGTATCACAGTAAATCGTTTGGGGACTGGAAACTTTGAATATCATTGGTTTATATAACTGTATTATCTGCAAAGAATGCATGAGAATTGTAGCATGCAGAAGGGGAATTTCGCACAGGTGTATTACTGGGATCGACTACAGTGTTTGTAAATTCAGTTATCCTTTCTACATGTATTTCCTTTTTTTTTACTGACATATTTTGTATGGATTTGAAGTTGTACATGCACAATATGGTAAGGTTGGCAGCAAATTCAGATTTACAAATCTGGTACCTCACAAGACAAGACTTTGCATGGGTTTCTATGAAACAGGTCACGAGGCAATCAATTCTTTTGTGTTGTTACCACTAATGGACATGCTCACAGCTCTTGGCCTAATAAAATATCGATGCGTCTAATATTGGTAGGTAAGTCGGCAGATGACAACACACATGTCAATGGATAAGCAATCGGCGTTGATAATCAATCCAGGTTTGCAAGCTCATCTGATACTAATTAGCAGTATACTATTATTTGTTCTTCTATAAATGGAACTTGTCATTGTCTTGTGTTTTGCTTGATGATGTTTCAGTTCAAGATGGCACATGGTAATCTATCTAAGAAAAGTGACACACTATTATTTAAGGGCTCAAAGGTATGCAACTGAATTCATTGATAGATTTAGCTGCCATCCTATCTTTTGTTTGTTTGGGTTACCTGCAAAAGAGATGCTTTACACGGCCCAAAATTTTGCTGGCATAGAGGCATGGTAGAAGCTAGCTTCTCATAAAAAAAATTCAGTTTCATTTATAATTTTAGATGCATTGTGTTTTTTAGGAGCATCCGGGATATTTTTCTCCCGTTGCAACGCACGGGCATACTTGCTAGTTAGCATATCATGTAGATAAAATTAAACTACCAATGTGGAAGCAAGTAGCACGTATCATGCTTGCAAATCGTAGCCCTCGATACTCTTAGCCGTGGGTCTAGGTTGTGCAGAGCCTCCAATTCCAGCACGAGGTGTCCATCAAGGGACTTGATCATATGAACCGGACATTCATGGTTGCTGTACCCCGTTGAGCCAGCACGGTAGAGAGGAGACTGCCATGGACTGCGGTGGGTGCGGTGGTAACCAGGTGTGGGGTCCAAAGATGGAAGGGATGGCCAGCAGTGGGAGGGGCTGAGCAGTTGGCGGCCAGACAAGCTGAGTCGGCAGGCATGGGAACTCCAGAGGTGTCGGTGCAGTTGTTCTTTTGGACCCCGCCATCTCGCAGCGGGCGGCGGCGGCAGGCTTGGCATCTAGGTTTGGGAGGTGGCAATTTGGAGACAATTTTGGTGCCTTGGAAACCAATTTGGCGCAGGAGGGTACCTCTCGCACGGGCTGAAAGCGGGCTCTATTTTCTCGTACCATGCGCTGTAGCCAGGCAACAGATTAAGCGCCCACTTCGCTCTCTCTCCTCATTTCTCTCTCTTCCACTTAGGATTTTGATGACCTGGCACATGCTATAGCCTGCTGATTAGGCCTTATTAGACTTGCTCTAATGAGACATCATGCCATGCCACAAAGTGACTAGCAATGGCATGCCATGCTACAAAAGACCCAATTAATGGATTGCTCCATCTTATGTGGCATTTAGGCATTCTTTTAGTCAAACTCAAAGCATGCCACAAAGTGACTAGGCATCATATGATGCTACAAAAGATCCAGGTCATGGATCACATGCCATAGAGAGACTCGGCATCTCATGTGCACATTATCGGAATGCCCCCAAGTTATTATAAATCTCTTGGAAATCCTTATTGCCTACACACTGAACACAAGGCTTTAATCCTTGATGATGAAGTACTCCAATATTGTGGAAGGCCTATAAATCATGTATGAAATAAATATGAGAATTTTGGAAATATAAAAGAGTATTTTCAGAAACCTCTATGCTAAATTGTCCCACTTGGAGATGCTAACCACCGGCAATTATAATGGCTAATTTTATGGTCGCTTTGGAAAGCTTTGTGCCTAGGAATTAAGACTATTTCCAAGACAGCATGGAAATCACTTCTCCCTCTTAATTGCAAACTAATGTGAGAGGTGGGTCACCACCCATAGTCTTCATTGCATAGTAGTAATAGGTGTCTCATTCAAAGATTACATTTTGAGATTGCCTCCCAGCAAGCACCCCAAATAACAACTAGCATTACTTGACATGTCACAATAGACAAACCACAAATATTTGGGAACATAACTTAAATGTAGGACATAAATATGAAATTTTCTTTCACAACATCATCATCATCAAGGTCAACTTTAGAGTCCAATGCCAACTTGAAACCAATAATCCTAGTGAGAGGTCATCATAACATAGCCGTCTTTTTTTCTTGCATTCAAACAGTAATAAAAAATAAATTTAACAATCCAAGTGAACTGGTAGTGATCTACATCCAATTTAGATTACTTCACTCTAGATTCAGTTCAATTGGATTATATAGAAAGTAGAGAGAATGGAAATAGATGCTTAGTTGAACAACTGTTTATAATAGTACAAAACAACCAACTAACCTATTATAAGATTATCCTTATCCATAACTTGGAGTTACACAGCTTGCCCTTCCATCATACCCTAGAATGAACAATGATTAATTGAAATTACCAACAAAAACATTGTTCAAAGTATCCAATTGAGTATCGTGTACCTCATACATTCCGGCACACCAAATCTTACGGCACGGCGTACAAACACCACATCGTTTAGTGTGTTGTCCCTACTCACTGTGGCAAAGGAGTGTACTAATCCCACAAAAAGTCCATGCATATCAAATACTGGAGCACCATCGATTTTGTCGAAACCAAGGGCAGGGAGAACAGGGAAGCCCATGGTGAAAAAGTCTTCACTAAGAGCAACAGAAGGTGGCCTACCCCCGTCGAATGCACAAGCATCATTCTGTGGGATACTTCACAATATTCCAAAGAATATAATTAGTAACAAAGCTAGTAAAAGGAGATGCAGTAACACACACACATGTTCAAGAAAACACACGTACATTACTGTTGTACTGTAAGTATTCCACTCGTCGGCTTTGTCTTTGCATATTAGGATAAGCTCAGAGCTTCTAACAACATCACCAAATGCAACCGCAGGAACGTGCTCTTGGACTGATACCTTTAAAATAAGGTAATCCAAATGGTTTGAATGGAAAGTAGCAGGACCCTTGTGTCCATGATTATAGAATCGTACACCAAAAGAAGCCTTCTTTTTAAGTTTTGTAGAAACGAGCGATTTTTTCGAGACACAGACAAAAACCTCCCCTCTCCCTGCTGGTGCAAAGACAACAAAGCCCACCCTGTATCTGTATTCTGGTGCTCCAGGTGTCCCGCTAGGTGTGATGGACACAACTTGAGCGAGAGAAGCACTGAAACCAGCAACAGCAGTGTCTAACTCCGCCCTTTTATCAATAACCTAAAAATTAAATACTCGTTTATGGTTAGCTTAGTATGCAAATAAATAGATGAATCACAATAGTGAAAACGCACATACTAACCGGAGCCATTAAGAAAGGAGGGCTGCGAAAGAGGGGCCGTGAGGAGAGCGGGCTGCCACTGGATCAGTCAAAATCTGCTACAAGACCATAACAGCAGCAAAAATCTAGTCAGGCATTATCATACGAGGAAAAAAATGGTTGCTACTTGCTACATTACCATAACAGCAGGAAAAATGTGATACATGATCATACAGACAACAGCAAAAATGTGGCAGCGACATCACCATAACAGCAGCAAAAATGTGATACATCATACATGATCATACAAACAGCAGTATACTTTGCAAGTTCATACATGCATTACAACTTCATAAAAGCATAACTGAATGTCCCCATCACAACAGCCATCATGAATGAAAAAGTTCATATAAATAATGAAAGTTTCTTTTAGTTAGAAATTAATATCTACAGCACATCACATAGTCAGATGTAAAGAAAAACCACATACCCTCAACCCACTGGATGGTCAAGCACAGATAGAATCAATCTGCAAAACAGAGAAATTGGTTATATTCACTGTAAAATGGAGTTAGGATAGATGGTATTAGGGTTAGGGTTCAAGTGGGGGCTAGGGGGAGGCGGTGAGGAGAGGGGTGAGGGCGGTGGGCGGACGGAGATAGGAGGAGAAGGCAGGAAGGCGGCGGGAGATGGGGGGACCAACCTGCGGCGCCGCCGTCGAGGCCGCGCCTTCTTCACTCGTCTCTTCGCGAACTCCCGCGTGGTGGCGCTGTGTTTTCTGTTCCAGGGGGGAAACGAATCGGTAAGGGCATCCAATGCCACGCACAACGCCCACCGTCCAGGGATCGGCAGTTCGGCCCTGAATTCCGGGCGTCCCTGGCGGAATGGACAAATCTGACCTTCACTCGGCAAATTTGACAATTTTGATCTCGGGACAAAATCAATTCATAGAGTGAACTGTCTGTGAAACTATTTCACGTCCCTGATCTTTTTGTGTAGCGTCCATCACGCAGACGCCACACCCTACTGTGCAGCGCCTACCTCTGGGGCGTTGCACACCTGTCCATCGTGGCAGCCCCTGGGCCCGCACCCAGCAGTGCAGCGCCTCAGAGCTAGGCGCCACACATTTAAAGTGCAGCGCCTGGCGCTCGGACGTTGCACTGTGGATTATCCAGCCACTCGGCTGGCCCCCCTCCCCCTCCCCCACTCCCCCCACCCCACACACCCGAGCTTTGCCCCCTCTCCCACTCTCTCCCCCTCTCAAATCCTTTCTCAAATCTTGCAAATTTGGCAATTTTTCCATGAATTTCGAAGTCAACCCCTCCCTCAAGGTAATTTTCTCTGATCCCCTTGTTTTGATCCAAGTAATGTTATCATTTTGCTCATTTGTTGCTAGTTTGGGGAAACCCTAGTTTTGTTTGGATCTAGAGATTTGCGTGGAGATGTGAGATGTTTGTTTGCCAATTTCCTATGATTAGGCTTTGTTAGTATGTTAGGGTTATTCTTATGGGTGTTCTTATGTTGATGCTAGGGTTAGGTTTAGGGTTAGGGTTATGGTTAGGGTTAGGGTTAGGGTTGTTGTTTGATATATATTTTAGGGTTTGTATTCTTTGTTAATCCTTGGATTAGTACTCATGGAAGCAATGTTATGTTGTGTTGTTTGAATGCTTATAGGGATGGGAAGAACATGTGTGTTTGTTCATCATGGGGACAAAGACGTGTTCTTGAAAGGCAATATTGCACCGGACCCGCATGAGCTTGACATGGTGTTTGATAGTAGTCCTAGTTATGCAGAGGCTGTTGCAACAAGTGAGGAAAGATTTGAATTGGATGGACCCTAGTGATATCGTTGAGTTGGAGGGAAGGCATAATGTAGGTTTTGGAATGCACATCCATTGGAAGACAATGCGTGTCAACTCGGAGCAACGTTGGGTTGCATACAAGGAAACGGTGGCCGAATCACTAGACAAGGCTCTTGAGTTATTTGCAACGAAGAAGGTTGATTCAAGGTTGCATTTGGACTTGAAACGGAACCCCTCCCCTCTGGTTGCTAGTAGCCCCCCACCCTTGAAGCGAGATGAAATTGTTGAACCTCTTTTGACCCAAGAAGTAAGGCCAACATTGAGCCCGTTTACAAGCAACCAAGATGAAGCTTTGCAAGAGGAGAATGATGAGTATGCAGACGATGACAATGAAGTTGATCTCCATGACAACAATGTGGGTGATCTCGACAAATATCATTTGCAAGAGACAATGGACCATTACATCCCTTTTTCCTGTGCATACGCATCGGATTCGGATGATGATGGTCCCGACGAACAAGTTGATGCGGAGGGGTTCACGGTAAAGGAGGCCGAAGCTTTCGAGAAGGTATTCGGTCGGGATCATCGGACTACATAGTTCAAGGATGTTAGTCTTGCGGATGAAGCCGTGGTAGGTGGTGACCAATGTATATCTATTGGGGTTAGGCCAAGCTCTCATCGTGATTTGGGAGATGACAAGAACCGGATTGCAAAAGGGTCTAAATTCGAAACCTTCTTGGAATTGAAGATGTGTTTTGACAACTACTCGGTTACGCATTATCGTCCACACAAGGTGGTGCACTCGGACGTCATTGTGCGCTACACGGTTGCATGTGCATGTGAAGATGAAATATGTCCGTGGATTGTGCGTGCAAGATCATTGAAAGAAGGTCCCACTTGGCACGTAGTGAGTTATGTGCCAACTCACATGTGCCGAGGCAAAAGGGTGAATGGCAAGGTTGTGTCACAAGACCATAGACAACTCATATACGAGTTCATCGCTTACAAGCTTTCCAACTCAATATCCACACTTCCAACAATGAGCGTCCAACATGTCATTGACCTTGTGAAAGCCATCTTTCATTACAAGGTGAAGTATGGCAAGGCATGAAAGGCGAAGCAAGTCGCATTTAAGATGTTGTATGGTACTTGGGAGGAAGCACACAACTGAATCCCTAGGTTGTTGTTAGCCATGGCCGCGACAAACCCGGGCATGGTTCATGTGGTCGAGCCTCATGGGCACCAAACAACAGTTCATGAAGGAAGGAAAGTCCGAGTATTTGGCCATGCATTTTGGGCGTTCGAGCAATGCGTGAGGGCTTTCGAACACTATAGGCCGGTCATCGCCATTGATGGCACGTTCTTGACCGGACAATACAAGGGCACCTTGTTGGTTGCAATAGCAAGTGATGCCAGTAACTAGGTGTTGCCATTGGCATTTGCTCTAGTTGAGGTGGAGAACAATGACAACTGGGAGTGGTTTTTGCGTCTTTTGAGGATGAAGGTGTTACCCGCTCAAAGGGAAATTTGTGTCACATCGGATCGGCATCTAGAGATCCCTATCCCTAGTGCACATTGGATTCAGCCTGAACTCTATAGGGTTACCAAAACTCTCTCCTTTTCCATACGGCTCCCATTCCACCTGCAAAATGGGATAGAATGAAAAATTGATATCGAGTTACGATAAAAGCATGATAATCACTTATGCAATGTCGATTCACCTGCTCAGGCGTGATCGCGTCCAGCTCGCTCTTGTACAACTTGTACATGACCGACGGATCATCCGCCGTCTCATTTAACACATCCCACTTGTAAGCCCAAGTGGGGCGCCGTAGTGGGTCGTTTTTGTCGTTCCAATCCTCGTACTTCACGGTCTTCGGTCGTCCAACTGGCAAACGCTTCCAGCTCCATATGGAAAGTGCAAGCATATAACCACCAATACCTCCAGATGGTCTATAATAGGCTTCGTCCAGCTGCACATAAAATAGAACATGTTTGAATTAACAGCAAGATCGCATTGATAATGTAGCAATGAAGTGAAAAGGAAACAACTTCATACCTGTCGATACAAGTAAGCCAGTGTTGCCGAACCCCAACTCCATTTGCTATCGAAGACGGTCGACGCCTTCAGCCACATCCATGGAGCATTCTTGCATGTGCCATTAGCAAACATAGTCCTGGATATCACGTACCACATGTAGACACGAGCATATGTCTTCACCGTGTCCTCATTAGCATCCTCAGGGCAAGTACCAAAGTTCGATGGAATCCACGTGAAAGGAGCACCGGTTGCGACTCTTTCCTTCTTCCTGTCTTCTGCTTTTGGTTCCCGAGGCTCCGGAGGAACCATACCGATAAGGGCATGCATCTGCGCGTGCCACCCATCAGAATCGGTGTTCATACATAAAGGATTCCCATTGATAGGAAGACCGGTGATCATAGCCATATCCTGGAGCGTCACGGTCATCTCCCCGGTCCGAAGATGGAAAGTGTGTGTCTCCGGCCTCCAATGATCAATAAGCGCGGTGAGTGATGCGGCATTGTTGGGTGGCGTCGACCGGCTGACCAACTGAATGAAAGGGAGAAGTCCTGTCTCCCTTAGATACGGTGTGTACCGCTCATCATAACGCATCCACCCAAGGGTGACCCCATGAGACCGAAGCTTCAGAGGTGCAAGCTCCTACAAACAAACAAACAAATCATTACATATGGGCATTTGTGTTTGAAATAAACATGAAATTCGTAACACCGGCAACTTTCATTATTACCCGCTGCTCCACCAACATAGCGTACGACCGGTGTTGTTTGTCCCAGTGATCATCGAGAAGCCAAACCATCCTAACAATTTGAAAAAAAAACTTTCTTGTCAACACAATTATCTTTTGAATACAAATAAACTAAAGTATGCTTACTAGATGCAAAATTCAAAGCATATGTATCCAAAGCATTCTTGTCAATACAAATATAATTTCAACACAAATAAACTAAACTAGGCCTACTTCATGCAAGATTAAATACAAATCTCTTTTCTATATAAAATAACATGTCAACATATGTATCCAAACCATATCTTTTCAATAAAATATACTAAACTAGGGCTGCAAAATTAGGTATCTAATACATGCAAGATTCTAATACATGCAACATTCTAATATAACAAGGGTTCCCCAAATCTAATACATCCAAGATTCAAACAAGGGTTCCCAAATCTTCGAAATAGCATACATTCTATGGTTAGAAAGAAGGGGATCGGAGAAGAGTACCTTCTAGGATGGATTGGTGAAGGAGTCCACGGACCAAATTGTCAGATCTCAAGGATTTGGGAAAGGGTATTGAGAGGGGGAGAGGAGAGGGCCGCCGCCACCGCTGTTCTGTAACTGGCAATGGATGGGGTGGGTTGGGGACGGCTAGCGCGCGAGCTGCATCTAAGTCATAGTGCAGCGCCCGAGGGCTAGGCGCTGGACATTACATGTGTGGCGCCTAGCTCGGAGGTGCTGCACTGCTGGGTGCGGGGCCCAGGGCTGCCACGCTGGACAGAGGTGCAACGCCCCTGAGCTAGGCGCTGCACCGTAGGGTGTGGCGCCGGCGTGGCGGGCGCTACACAAAAAGGCCAGGGGTGTGAAATAGTTTCACGGATAGTTCATTCTGTGAGTTGATTTCATCCCAAGGTCAAAATTGTTAAATTTACCCCTTCACTCAGTTGACAACTCGGCGTCACACTACACTATGCAGCACCGGATTGATAGACGCCACAAAGCTGGCCAGCGTGGCACCCGAGTGCTAGCCTGGACTCCATTCCTGATTGTGCAACGTCTAGACGAAAGATGCTACATGCACTTACTAACCGTCATGGGTAACAAAGAGCAATAGAGGGTTTTCTACTACCTGAAAATTGCTAAATCGGTGTGTAGCGTCTGACCTCTAGGTGATACACAATTGAGCTGCCTCTTCCCGCGGATTGTATGGAGTAGATGCAGATGTAGGCGCCTCACTAATCTTATCTGACTTGAGGCAGTGCATGCAGCTTGATGGCGCCCAGACGTCAGGCGTTACACACTGACTTAGCAATTTCTATACAACAGAAACCCTCTGTTTGCCCTTGGTCGCCTGAGGCGGTTAGAAAGTGCATGTGTAGTTTCTTCTAGACGCTGCACATGACAGTATAGCGCTTTTCGTCTAGGCACTTCACAACCAGGGATGAGGTCCGGCCTGGCACCGGGGTGTCATGTTGGCCAGATGTGTGGCGCCTGTCAGTCCGGCGCTGCACAGTGTAGTGTGGCGCCGAGCTGCGGGCGCTACACAAAAGAGTCTGCTCGGTGAAATAGTTTCATCAACGGTTTAGTTTATGAAATAGTTTAGTCATCGGGTCAAATTTATCCATTATGCCTCCCTATGGCATGGATGCCAAAGAACGGAATGTTTTTAATACTAGCAAAATTGCCGTACATTGCAACCAAAGAGAAACAATCATAATCTGCAATGGTCACAACAACATTTTACTGCATTACCAAAATACACAATCATTCTCATTTTTGTGAAGTCGTTAACAATTTTTGAAAATCATGAAAAGAAAACTCATGAACACATTTAAAACCGTGAACATTTTTTGAGATTTTCTAACAAACGTGAACATTTCTTGAATGCATGAACATTTTATACTATTTACAAACATTTTTTAAAAATTATGAACATTTTCTGAAATACTTGTCTTTAATAGGCGAACATTTCTAGAACCAACGAACATCTTGTTGGAAATTGGTGGAACAATTTTTGAAATTCACAAACATTTTTATATTTAAAGAACATTTTTTGAAATCCATGATCATTTTTTGAATCGGTGAATATTTTTTGAATCAACGAATATTTTTTTAATCAATAAACTATTTTGTAAGTCATGAAAGTATTTGAATTTTTAGGATTTTTTCAATGCATGAATACTTTTGAATTTATTATTAATATTTTTAAGACATGATTTTTTTTAAAAATCATGAACATTTTTTGAATTGGCAATTTTTTCAATTTTAATTAAAAATTTGAAATTCATGAGCGCTTGTTTAAAATTGCGAACAATTTTTGAATTTCAATCATTTTTTAAAAACCACAAACATTTTCTGAATCCATAAATATTTATGAATCATTAAACATTTTATTTCAAAATTCTCAATTTTTAAATTTTCGCAACTTTTTTGAAGTTCCAATTTATTTATAGTAGAAAAAACAAGATGGAAAAGGAAAACAAAATTAAAAACAGACCGCCTGGACATGGACCGGCTCAAACAGGTGTGATGTGTCTTCTCCCAACGCACAGAGCGCAGTATAGAAGTTTCCTACTGCATGGGCCAGCCCAAGCAATGATTTATGTGTATGAAACTTTTTTTACCACTTATATGTGGCATATGTGTGTAATATTTTGCAACTTTGGGGGCAATTTCGATAACTTACCGGCAGAAGCAATAGCCCCTTTATTACTATTAGGTATAGATTATTTTTTATAAGAAATTTTGAAAAGGTATGTCCTAATTCGAAAAAACCAATACTATCACCCCGTCGGCCTCCCTTTGGCAGAAGAGAAAGTCTTCGGTGGTTGTTAGGCCGAAGAGGAGCTTTTCGGTCATATTAGACCTAAGAGTGGTTTTTGACTTAATGTAGGCCGAAAAGTGACCGGTATGGGCCGAAATGCACTCTTCGGTTTACTCCAGGCCGAAGAGTGCTTGGGAACTACCTCTTCGCGTTAACTGGCGACCGAAGATGCATGGCACCTCTCTTTGGTTTCCACAAGGTTGAAGAGACCTCTTCGGTTACCTTTAGGTCAAAGAGTCCTTTTTCTCTTCCAATTTGCTTCTCTGTCCAGTACATTGTTTCCCGCCTTAACCATTTAGCGTTCCGACTCTATTTTCCTGCCATCGTTCCCGCTCTTTTTTCCTGCCATATTCCTGTTCCCGCTCATATTTTCCTGCCATCCTTTCTGCTAGATTTTCCCGCCAGCCCCTTACCCTCATTCTATAAAACCACCCCCTCACCTGTTGTCTTCTGCATATTTCCTTAGCAATATATCCAGTTATGTCCGACGAAATTTCATGCGGTTCTATTCCATTGATGTCTCATTTGCTCTCGTGCAATGCCACAAAAATGAAGAGACATTATATGGGAGGTGTACGTTTTGAAGAACCGTCACGTCGAACACCGCATTGGCCTTCGTCAACCAATAGTGTCAATCTCTAGTGCACAATCCAGATATCCCAACTAGGTATGTGGATGATATAGTCTGATCCGAGTATGGCTCCTAGGTAACTTGATCCCCGTGCAAACTATTAAACTACATCGTGAACGAAAAATAGCAACCCCTCACTTGGGAATGCGCAAAATGTCTTTGTACATGATGATGTCTACTACACAACTTGTTCTTGTAGACTCGTGTTGGGCCTCCAAGCACAGAGTTTTGTAGGACTGTAGCAACTTTCCCTAAAGTGGATGACCTAAGGTTTATCAATCCGTGGGAGGCATAGGATGAAGATGGTCTCTCTCAGACAACCATGCAACCAAATAATAAAAAGTCTCTTGTGTCCCCAACACACCAAATACAATGGTAAATTGTATAGGTGCACTAGTTCAACGAAGAGATGGTGATACAAATGTAATATGGATAGTAGATATTGCTTTTTGTAATAAGAACCATAAAAAACAGCAAGGTAGCAAGTAACAAAAGTGAGCACAAATGGTATTGCAATGCTTGAAAATGAGGCCTAGGGTCCGTACTTTCGATAGTGCAATCTCTCAACAATGCTAATATAATTGGATCATATAACCATCCCTCAACGTGCGATGAAGAATTACTCCAAAGTTCCTATCTAGCGGAGAATATAAGAAGAAATTGTTTGTAGCTATTCTTTCCGATCGATCTATCCAAGAGTTCGTACTAAAATAACACCAAGTTATTCTTTCCGATCGATCTATCAAGAGTTCATACTAAAATAACAGTAACTTATTCTTTTCGATCATTCTATCAAGAGTTCGTACTAAAATAACACCAAAGCAAATTCAGATTCATAATACTCAATCCAACAAGAAGAACCTCAAAGAGCGCCCCAAGATTTCTATCGGAGAAACAAAGACGAGAACGTGCATCAACCCCTATGCATAGATTACCCCCAAGTCACCTCGAGAATCCGCGAGTTGAGTGTGAAAACACATATCAAGTGAATCAATATGATACCCCATTGTCACCACGGGTATTCATAGCAAGACATACACCAAGTGCTCTCAAATCCATAAAAGTATTCAATCCGATAAAACGAATCTCAAAGAGGAAACTCAATTCACAACAAGATAGAGAGGGGAAAACACCATATGATCCGACTATATTAACAAAGCCCACGATACATCAAGATTGTGACATATCAAGAACACGAGAGAGAGAGAGAGAGAGAGATTAAACACATAGCTACTGGTACAAACCCTCAGCCCCGAGGGTGGACTACTCCCTCCTCATCATGGTGGGCGCCGGGATGATGAAGATGGCCACCGGTGATGATTCCCCCTCCGGTGAAGTGCCGGAACAGGGTTTAGATTGGTTTTTCGTGGCTATAGAGGCTCGTGGTAGTGGAACTTCTTATCTAGGGTTACCCCGAGGGTTTTGGAATATTTAGCAATTTATAGGGTGAAGAGGCGGTGCGGGAGGCCACCGAGGTGGGCATAACCCACCTGGGCACGCCCTAGTGGGTTGTGCCCCCCTCGGGGCTCCCCTCTGGCACTTCTTTGGCCCACTAGATGTCTTCTAGTCCAAAAAATCTCCAAAAAGTTTTGCTGCATTTGGACCCCGTTTGGTATTGATTTCCTGCGATGTAAAAAACCAGCAAAAAACAGCAACTGGCACTGGGCACTATGTCAATAGGTTAGTCCCAAAAAATGATATAAAGTTGCTATAAAATGATTGTAAAACATCCAAGAATGATAATATAATAGCATGAATACTACATAAATTATAGATACGTTGGAGACGCATCAACATCCCCAAGCTTAATTCCTACTCGTCCTCGAGTAGGTAAATGATAAAAGAAATAATTTATGAAGTGTGAATGCTAGCAAAGTGCATAAGTTTGATCAATGATAATTTCAATCACTTGTCCTAGCATCATAACAACAACTCTTTCTCATAAAACTCATCATGTTAAAGTAGCAACCAATTCACATTTTAAGGTTCAAACAATGAATTCTCTTGAAACTCAAGAACCTATATTCTTAATCACCAAACAATTGCAATTCAACTTATTCAACATAGTCTAAGTAAGAGCTCCACATACTCAATCATCATATAGTCTTCCATGATTGCTACCAGTCAAAGCATATTCTTAGAACAAATGGCATCCATCAAACACAGAGAAAGATAGGGGCTTAATGTTTCGCCTCCCAACTCATTTATCATAGAGATAATCGTCAACAATAATAAATCATGATCAAATATATTTGACTGGTCATATGTGCCTAGATCTTTCCCCACCACATGATGCTTGCAAACTAGAGAATAATTGAGGTTGAAATGAGAATTCATACTATTGACTCTTTGCATAGAAGTAAATACTGAAAAGTAAAAGTTATGCCCTTCGTAGAGGGAAGCAGAGGTTGCCATGCGCTTTTTATTTGGATGCCCAAGCTCTTAATGCAAATGAACGTCACGTTATATTGCCCCTTATGATAGCAACCTTTATTATGCAGTTCGTCGCTTTTATTACTTTGCAAACGCAAGTTCGACAATGCTCAATTTTCCCTTACAATAAAAGATCAAACATATTTAGGAGCAATTTTTATTGCTTTATGCACCGATGACAACTTACTTGAAGGATCTTATTCAATCCATAGGTAGGCATGGTGGACACTCATAGCAACAAATTGGGTTAAAGGGTTTTTGGATGCACAAGTAGTATCTCTACTTAGTACGAGTTTTTGGCTAGCAAAAGATCCTAGGCAAACACCACATGTTGGAGGATCCATGACAATATAACCTCTATGCAAATATACACAACCATAACTCATTACATAGTCTTCCTTGTCCAACTTCAACTAATTTGCTCAAGTTTGAAAATAATTAATGGGTATTCACAAACATAGAAGATGTCTGAGGGAGGGGGTGTCCGGATAGCCGAACTATCATCTTCGGTCGGACTCCTGGACTATGAAGATACAAGATTGAAGACTTCGTCCCGTGTCCGGATGGGACTTTCCTTGGCGTGGAAGGCAAGCTTGGCGATACGGATATGTAAATCTCCTACTATTGTAACCGACTCTGTGTAACCCTAACCCTCTTTGGTGCCTATATAAACCAGAGGGTTTTAGTCCATAGGACGAACAACAATCATACCATAGGCTAGCTTCTAGGGTTTAGCCTCTCTGATCTCGTGGTAGATCTACTCTTGTACTACCCATATCATCAATATCAATCAAGCAGGAGTAGGGTTTTACCTCCATCGAGAGGGCCCGAACCTGGGTAAAAACATCGTGTCCCTTGTCTCCTGTTACCATCCGCCTAGACGCACAGTTCAGGACCCCCTACCCGAGATCCGCCGGTTTTGACACCGACATTGGTGCTTTCATTGAGAGTTCCTCTGTGCCGTCGCTATCAGGAAGGATGCCTCATCCCGTCTTTAAAGACGACACTGTTGCTAAAGGAGCTTTGGCTATCGGCCAAACTCTCCGGCTAGGCGGTTTCCTTATGACCGCTTGTCCGGCCGCCACACCGACGATGACTTCTCGGGTCATCAAAAGCAATCTTCACATTAGCTCGGAACTCGCTGAGCAGTTGGATCCGATGGAGCTCTCTTCCTTAAACAAGCTCTTGGATCACATCGCCGCCCTGGGAGTCGCTACAGACTACGATCAGATTGGGCCTAAACCCGATCTGAGAGAGATTAACTCTCTCCAAGTTACCCACCACGTTGCTGTGGTAGAGGAACAATACGACGACCCTTCTTCTATCTTAAGGACTAGCTATGTCCGGATTCCCGATCCCTCCATGCCGGATTCCCGCGGAGGGGAGGATGTTACTCAAGCCCTGAACCTAAAGTCAGGCAGTGGGCCAGATTCATTGGACAACATCCAAGAACCCAAGCTTCCGAGTTCGGAAACTACTTGGCCCCTGAGTTTTAAAGTGGATGGGGTTCTGAATTTAATTCCACCCGCCCACCCAAACATAAGCGATCTATCCCAAATCCGGCAAGAGCCCGCAGAAACAGTACACCATTACTAGGCCAGATTCCTCCTGGTTATGAACATGATAAAGGACTGCCGCGAGGAGGACGCAATTTCATTCTTCTGCAATAATTGCACGGACAAGGGAATCCTCAACGCCGTAAGTCGTCGTGAAATTACACGCTTCGCTGACTTAGCATCCATAGTACGAAAGTACTGTGCGATGGAAAGCGCCTGGAAAACCGAAATCAATTTTTGGGACAATCCGGCCTTGAATACAACCCCAGTCCGAAATAAAAGGGTGCATTATCGCAAGGCACCTGGGTTAAACACCAAAAAGCAAAAACCCTCTATAGGGCATGGAACCGCACTGGAAGGATGGCTCAATGGACCCTGCAAAATTCACAGTGCAGAGGGCGCCACTCCAACTCACAGCCTTAGAGCATGTTGGATACTACGGCAGGTGGCCAAAAGTGGCAAAGAGCTTCTAACTCCAGAATACCAGTCCAAGGATACCAGTACGGTATTAACAGTCTTCGAGACTTTCGCATCAAATAATATGCGGAAACGAACACTCTGCAGCCTTGCCGAAGTCTACCAAGTAGCAACAATAAACCCATGGAGTGACACGGCTATTACCTTTAATGCCAGCGACGAACCTAAATTCCGAACAGCCCGAGCACCAGCCGCATTGGTCCTCAGTCCAATAGTGGACGACTTTCGCCTTACCAAGGTACTCATGGATGGTGGCAGCGGAGTGAATCTCATTTACGAGGAAACCCTCCGAAAAATGGAAATAGATTGGAGCCAAATTGAGCGAAGCAGCACAACCTTTAGAGGAATAATCCCCAGTCGGGAAGCATGCTGTACAGGAAAAATCACACTAGATGTGGTGTTCGGCACGCCGGATAATTACAGGTCCGAGGAGGTCATGTTCCAAGTGGCCCCGTTCAGCAGCGGATATCACACTCTATTAGGGCGAGAGGCATTCACAATTTTTCAAGCTATACCCCATTACGGGTACATGAAGCTCAAAATGCCCGGGCCCAACGGAATCATCACTCTTGCTAGTGATCCGGACATAGCACTCCGCGCCGAAAACAAGACAGCCGCACTGGCCCTGGAGGCACTATCCGAAGCCCTAGCGGCCGAGGAACTCACTACGCTGCGCTCGACGGTGAATAGGGACGATGTGATACTCGATAAGAGATCCAAGTCCACCTCCTTTAAACCAGCGGACAAAATAGTCAAATTCCAAGTCCATCCAACGGACCCTACAAAAACGGCCTCCATTGGGGCACAATTAAACCCTGATGTGGACGCCGCACTACGAGAATTCCTGCGTGAAAAGTGGGACATCTTTGCCTGGCACCCTTCAGACATGCCAGGAATCCCACGCCGGCTGGCCGAGCACAGCCTAAACATCATAAAAGGATTCAAGCCAGTCAAACAGGCTCTTCGGCGTTTCTCCGAACCCAAGAGATAGGCCATCGGAGAGGAACTAGCCAAATTATTGGAGGCCGGATTCATCAGAGATATAAAACACCCGGACTGGCTAGCAAACCTGGTGATGGTACCAAAGAAGGACAAATCTTGGCGCCTATGCGTCGATTTTAAAGACCTCAACAAGGCTTGCCCAAAGGATCCCTTCCCCCTCCCCCGCATCGATCAAATTATCGACGCTACCGCAGGACACGATTCATTGTGTTTCCTCGACGCATACTCCGGCTACCACCAAATTAAGATGGCAGAGCCCGACCAGGCCGCAACGACATTCATCACCCCATACGGCCCATTCTGCTTCAACACAATGCCCTTTGGGCTCAAAAATGCCGGCGCAACATATCAGCGCATGATTCAGACATATCTGGCAAACCAGATCGGCAAAACAGTGGAGGCATACATAGATGATGTGGTCGTCAAAACCAAGCACGTAGAAACTCTAGTAGACGACTTGAGGCTCACGTTCGATAATCTCCGAACATATGACATTAAGCTTAACCTGGAAAAATGTGTTTTCGGCGTACCAGCCGGAAAGCTCTTGGGCTTCATTGTATCTGGTAGAGGAATTGAAGCAAACCCAGCCAAGATCCGAGCTCTGTCACAATTGGATATCCCAAAGGACCTCAAACAAATTCAAAAATTGACGGGATGTGTGGCGGCTTTAAGCCGCTTTATCTCCCGTTTAGGAGAAAAGGCATTACCCCTTTATCGCCTCCTCCGACGCACCGAACACTTCGAGTGGACGGATGCCGCCACGGCCGGACTCGAAGAAATAAAAGCCATATTGGCAACAAACCCGGTCCTGGCCGCGCCCAACATAGGCGAACCAATGCTATTATATATCGCGGCAACTCATCAAGTGGTAAGCACGGTGCTCGTTGTCGAACGAGAAATGGACGGACACAAGTTCCCCCTTCAAAAACCAGTTTACTACGTGTCCACTGTCCTGACTCCATGCAAGTCACGGTACCCGCATTATCAGAAGATAGTGTACGCGGTGTTCATGGCATCCCGGAAGCTGTGACACTACTTTCAAGAGTGTTCGATAACAGTAGCCTCCGAAGTACCTCTTAATGACATTATAAACAACCGCGACGCGACGGGCCGGATTGCCAAATGGGCCATTGAGCTCCTCCCGTTCGACATAACCTATAAGCCACGGCGAGCTATTAAGTCGCAAGTTTTGGCCAACTTCATCGCCGAATGGACTGAAGCCGAACTCCCTAAAGAGTACGGCGCATATTCCAACTGGATCATGCACTTCGACGACTCCAAAATGTTGGCTGGTCTAGGGGCTGGCGTCGTCCTGACGTCCCCAACCGGATATATGGTTCAATACGTACTCCAGATAATGTATACGGACTCCAACAACGCAGCCGAATACGAGGCCCTTCTACATGGCCTCCGGATGGCAGTCTCCATGGGCATTCAACGCCTAGAGGTGCGCGGGGATTCGAACCTCGCGATATCCCAAATAAATGGAGACTTCGATGCCAAGGATCCAAAAATGGCAGCTTATCGCAACGTCGTCCTAAAAATGTCAGCTCGGTTTGAAGGGCTCGAATTTCACCATATAGCCCGGGATAACAACCAGGCAGCAGACATACTGGCACGCATTGGCGCAAAGCGCGATGCTGTCCCTCCCAACATATTCCTAGGGTTGTTCAAGCCATCCGTACTATGGGAGGGGGAATCCGGAAATAACAACCTAGACCCAACCGCACTGCCCGACACCGAACATTCTGACACAATCGTCGGTCCTGCCAATGAAGTAACATCCTCAGCCCACGTAATAATGGCAGTCATTGCCCCATGGACGGAACCATTCCTAGCCTACCTAACCAGGCAGGAACTTCCCGAGGACCAAAACGAGGCCCGCTGCATAGTGCGGCGATCTAAAGCCTATAAGATCCATGAGGGAGAGCTTTACAAGAAAAGCACAACCGGAGTCCTTCAAAGGTGTATCTCCGAAGAGGAAGGGCGGAACCTTCTGGCTGAAATTCATGCCGGACTCGGCGGGCACCACGCCGCAGCCCGGGCCCTTGTAGGCAAGGCCTTCCGTACAGGATTTCATTGGCCGACGGCCCGGGCAGATGCTCAGGACTTAGTCCAACGATGCGTCGGTTGCCAGCTCTTTGCTAATCAAAGCCACATGCCACCCACTGCCCTCAAAACTATACCCATAACCTGGCCCTTCGCGGTCTGGGGGCTTGACATGGTTGTACCCCTTAAAGGAGGAACCCACAAGCAAAGATACCTACTGGTCATGGTGGATAAGTTCACCAAATGGATAGAGGCCAAGCCTGTCAAGACGGCCGAATCCGGACCGGTGATAAACTTCATATCAGGGGTCGTACACCGTTAGGGCGTCCCCCATAGCATCATCACTGACAACGGCACGAACTTTACGGCCGACGAGGTTAAACTCTGGTGCAAAAACATGGGCATCAAACTCGACTATGCTTTAGTCTATCACCCTCAAACTAACAGCCAAGTCGAGCGAGCAAATGGTCTAATCATGAGCGGCATCAAACCCCGATTAGTGCGGTCCCTTAAGGAATCTAACACGCACTGGGTAGAGGAGCTCGACTCTGTACTCTGGGGCTGCGGACCACTCTAAGTCGCATGACCGGATTTACACCATTCTTTATAGTATACGGCGCAGAGGCAGTTCTGCCCCGTGACATAATTCATGACTCACCTTGCATGCGCATGTACGAAGAAAGAGAAGCCGAGCTCGATCGGCAGGACAATTTGGACGCATTGGAGGAGGAGCGTGACGTGGCAAAAGCCCGTTCCACATTCTATCAACAGCAAGCTCGAAGATATCAAAGCAGAGAAGTACGGGACTAAACTTACAACATTGGCGAGTTAGTTCTACGCTTGCCGGACAAGAAAAAATACAAACTCAATCCCAAATGGGAAGGTCCCTTTATCATCGACCAAGTCCTGACCGGTGGAGCGTACCGTCTGCGAGATGCATCGGATAACCGACTCGAGCCGAACCCATGGAACGCAGCTCGTCTCTGAAGATTCTACGCCTAGCGCTGGATTCTAAGTTTGGTCTCCTTCCTCTGTCTATATTTTACATATTAGCTGTCTTTTGTTTCTCTCCTTCTCCCCCTTTTTCCTATTACAACCTTTGAAAGCTTGTTCGCGCATTGTTCGCACACACTTGACGCACTATCCGTGCTCATTATACCTGGGGGCTTCTTTAACAGAAGCTTATTTATATGGGCTTCATGCCCAACACATGTGTCACACTTCCGCATGTACCTTTTATTCGCAATTATATGCATCGATATGACTTAAGTTTTGGCCAAGCTGGGTTGCCTGGCTCCTGTGCTTACCCCTACGTTCCCGATTGTTCGGCTAGGCGGTAAAGGGAGCACCTCTGCGATTGTTACTGCCGGGTCAGCCGGATGTGTACCTCAGACTGGGTGAAGCCGAAAGCTAGCGTTCTTAAGGGAATATTCGGTCGGTGAACTAAAAGACGATTTCCTACCTATTTATTCATCTGCCCCCAGATGCTTTTCTGCCTTTTTCGCAGTCCGGACATGCACTTTAGGGCATGCCTCCCAGGGAAAGGAACCCCTAACGGAACTATTCTCCATGGAAGATGTTTCTTACTAACCATGTAATATAACATAACTAGTTGGGCACTTGTCTGATAAAGCACTAATGACCCCTGCGCCTGGTCTCCACGCATGCCCCGGTTCTTATATAACCGCGAGGGTATTCGGACACACTCCGGACTATTGGGTCCCGAGGTTGAAGCGAAAAGGTCTGCTATGACAAACGATCTACAATCCGGCTAGAAGGCATTTTACATGTCATCTTAAATTACATAGTCAATTTGACTAGGCATATTCCTCTTCAATGCCATCCAGCAGGCTGTCTAGTTTACAGTCTTGCTGAGAATACTTTGCGGCCAATTCTATTTGGCCGTACACTAAGCTCACAGGGATCTCCTTCCCATCGGGCCCCGCAGGTCTGACCTCGGCCATGTGGTTTGGGTCAGCCTTCGTGTACTGCGTCTTCACCATGGCCCAGGCCTCTCTAGCGCCTTAACGGCAGGCCGATATCTTCCATAAGAGGAAGCGCTGCCGCGCTCCCTGAAGCCTCTCTACAAGCTCTCCAAGGCCTTCGGGCAGGGAGAAAGATGGCCACAATGCCTGGGCGACGCCTTTCATCACCTGCCGAACTCGTTCGTGCAGTTGCAAGAGCTCGGGAAGAAGGTCACCCGTAGAACTGGGTATCTCCTCTGCAGGACGGCCTGTGAGCATACCTACAGACATAACTCTGTTAGATGACTTCCTCGTCGAACTCTTTTTCAAAGTTCGTTCAAGCACTTACTAAAAATGCCGCGTCGAAGCCACTGATTCTCCTTAACGGAGTCAGATAGCTGGGCACAAACATCCTTTAGTTCCTCACCCAGCTGAGTGTTGGCATCTTGGAGATTATTTTTCTCCTGCCTCACCCTTGTAAGCACATTCTCGCCGGCCTTTAACCGGTGCATGACCTATTGCTTGTCCGGATCTATCCCGGCGCCATCTGCAATATTATTGTCAGACTTATACACACGCCGCACTTCACAAATTACTTATCTTTTGAAGCATATATTACCAGAGGGGGTCTCTTTGGCTACCCCCGCTGCGGCTAGTGCGGCCTCAAGTTGGGCTTTGCACTCCTCCAGCTCCTGGGACAGTTGTGTATTCTTTTCGGTAAGATCCTGCACAACAAATGTGTTAGGGAACATAGTAATTTCAAAAAATTTCCTACGCACACGCAAGATCATGGTGATGCATAGCAACGAGAGGGGAGAGTGTTGTCCATGTACCCTCGTAGAATGTAAGCGGAAGTGTTATAACAACGCGGTTGATGTAGTCGTACGTCTTCACGATCCGACCGATCCAAGCACCGAACGTACGGCACCTCCGAGTTCAGCACACGTTCAGCTCGATGACGATCCCCGGACTCTGATCCAGCAGGGTTTTGGGGATGAGTTCCGTCAGCACGACGGCATGGTGATGACAATGATGTTCTACCGACGCAGGGCTTCGCCTAAGCACCGCCACGATATGACCGAGGTGGAATATGGTGGAGGGGGGCACCGCACACGGCTAAGGAACGATCACGAAGATCAACTTGTGTGTCTAGAGGTGCCCCCTGCCCCCGTATATAAAGGAGCCAAGGGGGAGGGGCCGGCCGGCCAAGGAGGGCGCGCCAAGGGGGAGTCCTACTCCCACCGGGAGTAGGACTCCCTTCTTTCCTAGTTGGAGAAGGAGAAAGGGGGAAGGAGGAGGAAGAGGGGAAGGAAAGGGGGGGCGCCGCCCCCTTCTCCTTGTCCTATTCGGACTAGGGAGGGGAGGGGGCGGAGCCCACCTCTTGCCTCCTCTCCTCTTCTCCCTTAGGGCCCATGAAGGCCCAATAACCCCCGGGAGGGTTCTGGTAACCCCCCGGTGCTCCGGTAAAATCCTGATTTCACCCGGAACCATTCTGATATCCAAATATAGGCTTCCAATATATCAATCTTTATGTCTCGACCATTTCGAGACTCCTCGTCATGTCCGTGATCACATCCGATACTCCGAACAACTTTCGGTACATCAAAACTTATAAACTCATAATAAAACTGTCATCATAACGTTAAGCGTGCGGACCCTACGGGTTCGAGAACTATGTAGACATGACCTAGAACTATTCTCGGTCAATAACCAATAGCGGAACCTGGATGCTCATATTGGCTCCTACATATTCTATGAAGATCTTTATCGGTCAATCCGCATAACAACATACGTCGTTCCCTCTGTCATCGGTATGTTACTTGCCCGAGATTCGATCGTCGGTATCCAATACCTAGTTCAATCTCATTACCGGCAAGTCTATTTACTCGTTATGTAATGCATCATTCCGTAACTAACTCATTAGCTACATTGCTTGCAAGGCTTATAGTGATGTGCATTACCGAGAGGGCCCAGAGATACCTCTCCGACAATCGGAGTGACAAAACCTAATCTCGAAATACGCCAACCCAACATGTACCTTCGGAGACACCTGTAGAGCTCCTTTATAATCACCCAGTTACGTTGTGATGTTTTGTAGCACACAAAGTGTTCCTACGGTAAACGGGAGTTGCATAATCTCATAGTTACAGGAACATGTATAAGTCATGAAGAAAGCAATAGCAACATGCTAAATGATCAAGTGCTAGGCTAATGGAATGGGTCATGTCAATCACATCATTCTCCTAATGATGTGATCCCATTACTCAAATGACAACACATGTCTATGGTTAGGAAACATAACCATCTTTGATTAATGAGCTAGTCAAGTAGAGGCATACTAGTGACGTTATGTTTGTCTATGTATTCACAGATGTATCATGTTTCCGGTTAATACAATTCTAGCATGAATAATAAACATTTATCATGATATGAGGAAATAAATAATAACTTTATTATTGCCTCTAGGGCATATTTCCTTCAGTCTCCCACTTGCACTAGAGTCGGTAATCTAGATTACATAGTAATGATTCTAACACCCATGGAGTCTTGGTGCTGATCATGTTTTGCTCGTGGAAGAGGCTTAGTCAACAGATCTGCAACATTCAGATCCGTATGTATCTTGCAAATCTCTATGTCTCCCACCTGGACTTGGTCCCGTATGGAATTGAAGCGTCTCTTGATGTGCTTGGTCCTCTTATGAAATCGGGATTCCTTTGCCAAGGCAATTGCACCAGTATTGTCACAGAAGATGTTCATTGGTCCCGATGCACTAGGTATGACACCTAGATCGGAAATGAACTCCTTCATCCAGACTCCTTCATTTGCTGCTTCTGAAGCAGCTATGTACTCCGCTTCACATGTAGATCCCTCCACGATGCTTTGTTTTGAACTGCACCCACTTACCGCTTCACCATTTAATAAAAACATGTATCCGGTTTGCGATTTAGAATCGTCCGGATCAGTGTCAAAGCTTGCATCGACGTAACCATTTACGACTAGCTCTTTGTCACCTCCATATACGAGAAACATATCCTTAGTCCTTTTCAGGTATTTCAGGATGTTCTTGACCGCTGTCTAGTGATCCACTCCTGGATTACTTTGGTACCTTCCTGCCAAGCTTATTGCTAAGCATACGTCAGGTCTAGTACACAGCATTGCATACATGATAGAGCCTATGGCTTAAGCATAGGGAACATCTTTCATTTTCCCTCTATCTTCTGCTGTGGTCGGGCATTGAGTTTGACTCAACTTCACACCTTGTAATACAGGCAAGAACCCTTTCTTTGCCTGATCCATTTTGAACTTTTTCAAAACTTTATCAAGGTATGTGCTTTGTGAAAGTCCAATTAAGCGTCTTGATCTATCTCTATAAATCTTGATGCCCAATATGTAAGCAGCTTCACCGAGATCTTTCATAGAAAAACTTTTATTCAAGTATCCCTTTATGCTATCCAGAAATTCTATATCATTTCCAATTAATAATATGTCATCTACATATAATATCAGAAATGCTACAGACGTCCGACTTACTTTCTTGTAAATACAGGCTTCTCCAAAAGTCTGTATAAAACCATATGCTTTGATCACACTATCAAAGCGTTTATTCCAACTCCGAGATGCTTGCACCAGTCCATAAATGGATCGCTGGAGCTTGCACACTTTGTTAGCACCTTTTGGATCGACAAAACCTTCTGGTTGCATCATATACAACTCTTCTTCCAGAAATCCATTTAAGAATGCAGTTTTGACATCCATTTGCCAAATTTCATAATCATAAAATGCAGCAATTGCTAACATGATTCGGACAGACTTAAGCATCGCTACGGGTGAGAAAGTCTCATCGTAGTCAACCCCTTGAACTTGTCGAAAACCTTTCGCAACAAGTCGAGCTTTATAGACAGTTACATTACCATCAGCGTCAGTCTTCTTCTTAAAGATCCATTTATTCTCAATGGCTTGCCGATCATCGGGCAAGTCAACCAAAGTCCATACTTTGTTCTCATACATGGATCCCATCTCAGATTTCATGGCTTCTAGCCATTTTGCGGAATCTGGGCTCATCATCGCTTCCTCATAGTTCGTAGGTTCGCCATGGTCAAGTAACATGACTTCCAGAATAGGATTACCGTACCACTCTGGTGCGGATCTTACTCTGGTAGACCTACGAGGTTCAGTAGAAACTTGATCTGAAGTTTCATGATCAATATCATTAGCTTCCTCACTAATTGGTGTAGTTGTCACAGGAACCGGTTCTTGTGATGGACTACTTTCCAATAAGGGAGCAGGTACAGTTACCTCATCAAGTTCTACTTTCCTCCCACTCATTTCTTTCGAGAGAAACTCCTTCTCTAGAAAGGATCCAAATTTAGCAACGAAAATCTTGCCCTCAGATCTGTGATAGAAGGTGTACCCAACAGTCTCTTTTGGGTATCCTATGAAGACACATTTCTCCGATTTGGGTTCGAGCTTATCTGGTTGAAGTTTCTTCACATAAGCATCGCAACCCCAAACTTTAAAAAACGACAACTTTGGTTTCTTGCCAAACCACAGTTCATGAGGCGTTGTCTCAACGGATTTTGATGGTGCCCTATTTAACATGAATGCGGCCGTATCTAAAGCATAACCCCAAAACGATAGCGGTAAATCAGTAAGAGACATCATATATCGCACCATATCTAGTAAAGTACGATTACGACATTCGGACACACCATTTCGTTGTGGTGTTCCGGGTGTCGTGAGTTGCGAAACTATTCCACATTGTTTCAAATGTAAACCAAACTCGTAACTCAAATATTCTCCTCCACGATCAGATCGTAGAAATTTATTTTCTTGTTACGATGATTTTCCACTTCACTCTGAAATTCTTTGAACTTTTCAAATGTTTCAGACTTGTGTTTCGTTAAGTAGATATACCCATATCTGCTCAAATTATCTCTGAAGGTGAGAAAATAACGATACCCGCCGCAAGCCTCAATATTCATTGGACCACAAACATCAGTATGTATGATTTCCAACAAATCAGTTGCTCGCTCCATAGTTCCGGAGAACGGCGTTTTAGTCATCTTGCCCATGAGGCATGGTTCGCAAGTACCAAGTGATTCATAAATAAGTGATTCCAAAAGTCCATCAGTATGGAGTTTCTTCATGCGCTTTACACCGATATGACCTAAACGGCAGTGCCACAAATAAGTTGCACTATCATTATCAACTCTGCATCTTTTGGCTTCAACACTATGAATATGTGTATCACTACTATCGAGATTCAATAAAAATAGACCACTCTTCAAGGGTGCGTGACCATAAAAGATATTACTCATATAAATAGAACAACCATTATTCTCTGATTTAAATGAATAACCGTCTCGCATCAAACAAGATCCAAATATAATGTTCATGCTCAACGCTGGCACCAAATAACAATTATTTAGGTCTAAAACTAATCCCGATGGTAGATGTAGAGGTAGCGTGCCGACCGCGATCACATCGACTTTGGAACCATTTCCCACGCGCATCGTCACCTCGTCCTTAGCCAATCTTCGCTTAATCCGTAGTCCCTGTTTCGAGTTGCAAATATTAGCAACAGAACCAGTATCAAATACCCAGGCACTACTGCGAGCATTAGTAAGGTACACATCAATAACATGTATATCACATATATCTTTGTTCACTTTGCCATCCTTCTTATCCGCCAAATACTTAGGGCAGTTCCGCTTCCAGTGTCCAGTCTGCTTGCAGTAGAAGCACTCAGTCTCAGGCTTAGGTCCAGACTTGGGTTTCTTCTCTTGAGCAGCAACTTGTTTGCTGTTCTTCTTGAAGTTCCCCTTCTTCTTCCCTTTGCCCTTTTTCTTGAAACTGGTGGTCTTGTTGACCATCAACACTTGATGCTCCTTATTGATTTCTACCTCCGCGGCTTTTAGCATTACGAAGAGCTCGGGAATAGTCTTGTCCATCCCTTGCATATTATAGTTCATCACGAAGCTCTTGTAGCTTGGTGGCAGTGATTGAAGAATTCTGTCAATGACACTATCATCAGGAAGAATAACTCCCAGTTGAATCAAGTGATTATTATACCCAGACATTTTGAGTATTTGTTCACTAACAGAACTATTCTCCTCCATCTTGCAACTATAGAACTTATTGGAGACTTCATATCTCTCAATCCGGGCATTTGCTTGAAATATTAACTTCAACTCCTGGAACATCTCATATGCTCCATGACGTTCAAAACGTCGTTGAAGACCCGGTTCTAAGCCGTAAAGCATGGCACACTGAACTATCGAGTAGTCATCAGCTTTGCTCCGCCAGACGTTCTTAACGTCGTCAGTTGCATCAGCAGCAGGCCTAGCACCCAGCGGTGATTCCAGGACGTAATTCTTCTATGCAGCAATGAGGATAATCCTCAGGTTACGGACCCAGTCGTGTAATTGCTACCATCATCTTTCAACTTTGCTTTCTCAAGGAACACATTAAAATTCAACGGAACATCAGCACGAGCCATCTATCTACAACAAATGTAGACAAGCAAAATACTATCAGGTACTAAGTTCATGATAAATTTAGGTTCAATTAATCATATTACTTAAGAACTCCCACTTATACAGACATCTCTCTAGTCATCTAAGTGATCACATGATCCAAATCAACTAAACCATGTCCGATCATCACGTGAGATGGTGTAGTTTCAATGGTGAACATCACTATGTTGATCATATCTACTATATGATTCACGTTCGACCTTTCGGTCTCCGTGTTCCGAGGCCATATCTGTTATATGCTAGGCTCGTCAAGTTTAACCTGAGTATTCCGCGTGTGCAACTGTTTTGCACCCGTTGTATTTGAATGTAGAGCCTATCATACCCGATCATCACGTGGTGTCTTAGCACGAAGAACTTTCGCAATGGTGCATACTCAGGGAGAACACTTCTTGATAATTTTTAGTGAGAGATCATCTTAAAATGCTACCGTCAAACAAAGCAAGATAAGATGCATAAAGGATAAACATCACATGCAATCAATATAAGTGATATGATATGGCCATCATCATCTTGTGCTTGTGATCTCCATCTCCGAAGCACCGTCGTGATCACCATCGTCACCGGCGCGACACCTTGATCTCCATCGTAGCATCGTTGTCATTACACCATCTATTGCTTCTACGACTATCGCTACCGCTTAGTGATAAAGTAAAGCAATTACAGGGCGTTTGCATTTCATACAATAAAGCGACAACCATATGGCTCCTGCCAGTTGCCGATAACTTCGGTTACAAAACATGATCATCTCATACAATAAAATATAGCATCACGTCTTGACCATTTCACATCACAACATGCCCTACAAAAACAAGTTAGACGTCCTCTACTTTGTTGTTGCAAATTTTACGTGGCTGCTACGGGCTGAGCAAGAACCGTTCTTACCTACGCATCAAAACCACAACGATAGTTCGTCAAGTTAGTGCTGTTTTAACCTTCGTAAGGACCGGGCGTAGCCACACTCGGTTCAACTAAAGTTGGAGAAACAGACACCCGCTAGGCACCTGTGTGCAAAGCACGACGGTAAAACCAGTCTCGCGTAAGCGTACGCGTAATGTCGGTCCGGGCCGCTTCATCCAACAATACCGCTGAACCAAAGTATGACATGCTGGTAAGCAGTATGACTTGTATCGCCCACAACTCACTTGTGTTCTACTCGTGCATATAACATCAACGCATAAAACCTAGGCTCTGATACCACTGTTGGGGAACGTAGTAATTTCAAAGAAATTCCTACGCACACGCAAGATCATGGTGATGCATAGCAACGAGAGGGTAGAGTGTTGTCCACGTACCCTCGTAGACCGTAAGCGGAAGCGTTATGACAACGCGGTTGATGTAGTCGTACGTCTTCACGATCCGACCGATCCAAGCACCGAACGTACGACACCTTCGAGTTCAGCACACGTTCAGCTTGATGACGATCCCCGGACTCCGATCCAGCAGGTTTTCGGGGATGAGTTCCGTCAGCACGATGGCGTGGTGACGATGATGATGTTATACCGACGCAGGGCTTCGCCTAAGCACCGCAACGATATGACCAACGTGGAATATGGTGGAGGGGGGCACCGCACACGGCTAAGGAACGATCACGAAGATCAATTTGTGTGTCTAGAGGTGCCCCCTGCCCCCGTATATAAAGGAGCCAAGGGGGAGGGGGCGGCCGGCCAAGGAGGGCGCGCCAAGGGGGAGTCCTACTCCCACCGGGAGTAGGACTCCCTTCTTTCCTAGTTGGAGAAGGAGAAAGGGGGAAGGAAAGGGGGGGGGGGGGCGCCGCCCCCTTCTCCTTGTCCTATTCGGACTAGGGAGGGGAGGGGGCGCAGCCCACCTCTTGCCTCCTCTCCTCTTCTCCCTTAGGGCCCATGAAGGCCCAATAACCCCCGGGAGGGTTCCGGTAACCCCCCGGTGCTCCGGTAAAATCCCGATTTCACCCGGAACCATTCCGACATCCAAATATAGGCTTCCAATATATCAATCTTTATGTCTCGACCATTTCAAGACTCCTCGTCATGTCCGTGATCACATCCGGTACTCCGAACAACCTCCGGTACATCAAAACTTATAAACCGATAATAAAACTGTCATCGAACGTTAAGCGTGCGGACCCTACGGGTTCGAGAACTATGTAGACATGACCTAGAACTATTCTTGGTCAGTAACCAATAGTGGAACCTGGATGCTCATATTGGCTCCTACATATTCTACAAAGATATTTATCGGTCAAACCGCATAACAACATACGTCGTTCCCTTTGTCATCGGTATGTTACTTGCCCGAGATTCGATCGTCAGTATCCAATACCTAGTTCAATCTCGTTATCGGCAAGTCTCTTTACTCGTTACGTAATGCATCATTCTGTAACTAACTCATTAGCTACATTGCTTGCAAGGCTTATAGTGATGTGCATTACCGAGAGGGCCCAGAGATACCTCTCCGACAATCGGAGTGACAAAACCTAATCTCGAAATACGCCAACCCAACATGTACCTTCGGAGACACCTGTAGAGCTCCTTTATAATCACCCAGTTACGTTGTGATGTTTTGTAGCACACAAAGTGTTCCTCCGGTAAACGGGAGTTGCATAATCTCATAGTTACAAGAACATGTATAAGTCATGAAGAAAGCAATAGCAACATACTAAACCATCAAGTGCTAGGCTAACAGAATGGGTCATGTCAATCACATCATTCTCCTAATGATGTGATCCCATTAATCAAATGACAACACATGTCTATGGTTAGGAAACATAACCATCTTTGATTAATGAGCTAGTCAAGTAGAGGCATACTAGTGACGTTATGTTTGTCTATGTATTCACACATGTATCATGATTCCGGTTAATACAATTCTAGCATGAATAATAAACATTTATCATGATATGAGGAAATAAATAATAACTTTATTATTGCCTCTAGGGCATATTTCCTTCAAAATGATCCTTAAATCAGTTATTCTAACTATTTGAAGTCTCGGGGGCTATTGGCATATATAACTGTCAAATCTTCTCACCCGTATGTCTTTTACATACTGCTCCATGGCTCTGGCTAGACCATTTTGAGCGACACGGAGGTGCGCATCTCCCGAATTAAAGGCATCCAATGCCTCTGGGGAGAAACACGCGTCACGAAGAGCTGTTCGGCGGCGCCTGTGATTCATGGCACTCTCCACCTCGGAATTGGTGGCAGATAACCTGTCGGTATCCTTTGTCGAAGGAACATCCGACGCATGCCCCGTGTTCGCCTCCGCTTTTGGACCTGGCTTTGGAGCCTGGCGAGCGGAGGACTAATTGGCAACCTCTCCGGATACACTCCGGCGAGTGCTCTTCTTCCTGAAAAGGCACGAGCATTAGTATGCCTCCTGGGAATAAAGCCGGGGAGTAAGGTGACGCACCATACCGTTGCGTCAGAGTTTCGATCCGGACCGCAGTTCTTTTTAGCCTGCTGGGCCGTGCTGCCCCTTGTTGGCCAGCCGCCATGGGCTCGGGCTTCCGCCTCAAGGGAACCCCCTACGAAACACCATCGGTATACGGTGATCAAAAACACGCATGGATGGGTCATTTTCAAAGTATCGGGACTTCGGTCTTAGTTACCTGCGAGGCAGGAAGTATTCCGGGGTAATCGACCGTAATGGCGACCCAAGCATTATCGATGCTCAGTTGATGGAAAACCCCGTCGATCAACTCCACCGATATGTCCGGATCCTCTTGGGAGGTCGGATCGAGGAACCGTTCCGGATCCTCGGGTTGTGGAGGCGGGCTGTTTATATCCTTTACGGCCCGACGCAGTTCCTGCGTCAAAATCACAAAATGAGATACTTGACTATGGGAGTGCGGATCGAATAGCAAAAATGAATGTCCGCTTACCTAGCTTGGAGGATTGTTTATAGAAAATCCGCCCTGCGGATTGACGCGGAGGAATTCCTCCTCTTCTCCCTTGTACAATGCGGACAGGACCTTCGTCAGATCGGCGTCCGATCCCGGCCCCTTACGGCCGCAGCGGGTGGCATCATCCTCCCCGTTGAAATCCCACATGGGGTGGCCTCTATACTGGAGCGACTGCACCCCCCGCATAATGCATATGGCCATGACTCCGATCATGGTCATTCCGGAATGCGCTAACTACCTTATCCGGCTCATCAGGTAAATGATGTCCCTGTCGTTTTCCCTCTGAGGGCTTCGTGGACGCCAGCTTAGGCGTTTCTTCAAAGGAGCGTTACTGAACTCAGGGAGGCCGACCCGAACAGGGTCCGGCAGGGGGACATCTTCTATATAAAACCATGCCGAAGGCCAGTCTTCGGACGCCTTCTTGAGGGTTCCGGGCAGATAACCGGTCCCGGCGATGCGCCATAGTTCGGCTCCGCCCACTTGATATATCGACCCCTCTTGAGAATGGGGCACAAGACAGAACATCTTCTTCCACAACGCAAAATGAGGCTCGATGCCCAAAAACAGCTTGCTAAGGGCCACGAAGCCCGCGATATGCAAAATGGAGGCAGGCGTAAGGTTGTGCAACTGGAGGCCATAGAACTCTAGGAGCCCCCGGAGAAACGGGTGAATTGGAAATCCGAGCTCTCTTATCAAATAAGAGACAAGGCATAACCCGCTCTCCTTTGGAGGGGCTGGGGACGTTCTCCGCTTGCTTTCTGCCCTTATAGGTGGCGAGTCTGGCTCGAACCGGAACCATGAAGGCTGGGGGAAGAAATCCCTTGGTTTGGAGCGCCACTAGCTCACTATGCGGGATGGAGCATCTCTCCCAATCTCCAGGCTAAGGGTTGGGAGGGTGAGAGGAGGAGCCGCGTCGACTGTCCATGATGGAATGGATTTCTGTCAGATGCGCTCTGATGAATGCTCGCGAAGGGAGGATGGTGTGATTCGGATCTAGATCCTCGTCTCTTTTATAGACAGCTCATTTGCGCAGCTAGGGGGGTAAATGTAAAAATACCCTAACTTTTCACATTCGTTCAACACGTGGAAGACGCCCATTATTGGGCATGGAAGCCGAGGAGCGCAGTATTCACAAGAAGCCGGACGCTATTTAACAGGTACATAGGATTTGGAGAAGAACTCGCCTTGCAATGCCGAAGACAATCTACGCGTCAGACTCGTCGCCATTGAAGCCTGGTTCGGGGGCTACTGAGGGAGTCCCGGACTAGGGGGTGTCTGGATAGCCGAACTATCATCTTCGGCCGGACTCCTGGACTATGAAGATACAAGATTGAAGACTTCGTCCCGTGTCCGGATGGAACTTTCCTTGGCGTGGAAGGCAAGCTTGGCGATACGGATATGTAGATCTCCTACTATTGTAACCGACTCTGTGTAACCCTAACCCTCTTCGGTGCCTATATAAACCAGAGGGTTTTAGTCCATAGGACGAACAACAATCATACCATTGGCTAGCTTCTAGGGTTTAGCCTCTCTAGTCTCGTGGTAGATCTAGTCTTGTACTACCCATATCATCAATATCAATCAAGCAGGAGTAGGGTTTTACCTCCATCGAGAGGGCCCGAACCTGGGTAAAAACATCGTGTCCCTTGTCTCCTGTTACCATCCGCCTAGACGCACAGTTCGGGACCCCCTACCCGAGATCCGCCGGTTTTGACACCGACAATGTCCAAGGTAATATATTTGCATGTGAAAGTTCTCTTCCTTCTACTAATCATTCATGAATTGCTTGTATGACCAATATTGTGATTGTAGAGCTTAAAAAGATTTCACTTTCTAAACCCAATGTGAAGCTACCACTAGGCATGATATAATTTCAACTTCATGATATCCAATTAATTCAACAATTTACTCGTAGGATATAAGTGAAGCACACGAGTAAATGACAAGCTACTCCGAAAAGATATAAGTGAAGATCAAGCAAGTAGTTCAGTAAATGGGTAGCTATTCGAGGACTCTCTCTTATTTAAAAACTTTCAGATCTAAGTATTTATTAAAACATCAAGCAAAACAAAACAAAATGACATTCCAAGAATAGCACAACTCATGTGAAGAAGCAAAAACGTAGGCTCAACCGATACTAACCGATAATTGTTGATGAAGAAAGGTGGGATGCCTACCGGGGCATCCCCAAGCTTAGATGCTTGAGACTTCTTGAAATATTATATTGGTATGCCCTGGGCATCCCCAAGCTTGAGCTTTTGTCTCTCCTTAATTCCTTCTATATCACGGTTTCCCTAAATCTTAAAAACTTCATACACACAAAACTCAACAAGAACTCGTGAGATAAGTTAGTATAAACCAATGCAAAAACCTTATCATTCTCTACTGTAGCAAATCACAAAAACTATTATTCAACATTCCATACTAAATGCCTCTGCATATTTAATACTCCTATCCTCAAATAGAATCATTAAACAAGCAAACATATGCAAACAATGCAAACATAACAGCAATCTGCCAAAACAATACAGTCTGTAAAGAATGCAAGAGTATCAATACTTATTTAACTCCAAAAATTATGAAAATTTACCACTTTGTAGAAAATTTATCAGAGCTTAATGTGCAAAATGTTTCAACATTTTATCACTTTCTGAATTTTCTTAGGAATTTTTGCAACATTGGTAAACTTTCTGTTTTGAAACAGCAACTCATATAATTGCAAAACAAGCATGGTGAAGGCTATCCTTGACATTTTTATTGAAATGAAAGATGCAAAACATTATTCTAAATAACAGAAAGCAAATAAAAACAAAATAAAATGACGCTCCAAGCAAAACACATATCATGTGACGAATGAAAATATAGCTCCAAGTGAGGTTACCGATAATGTTGGAGACGAAAGAGGGGATGCCTTCCGGGGCATCCCCAAGCTTAGTTGCTTGGATCTTCCTTGAATATTACCTTGAGGGCACCTTGGGCATCCCCAAGCTTAGGGTCTTGTCACTCCTTATTCTCCTCATATCGACATCTCACCCAAAACTTGAAAACTTCAATCACACAAAACTTAACGGAACTTCGTGAGATAGGTTAGTATGATAAAGAGCAAACCATTCACTTTTGGTACTGTAAAAGACAAGATTCATAATTGTTCTCACACAATGCCTATTGTACGATATCATTTCTACAATTCATATTGAGAAATATAATCCATAGAAACTAAAAAACAAGCAAACTATGCTTTGAAAACAGAACCTATCAAAAACAGAACAATCTGTAGTAATCTGTAATCCAACCATACTTCTGCTACTCCAAAAATTCTGAAAACTTAGGACAACGTAGGTAATTTGTATATAAATCTTCTGTAAAAAATTCAGAATGTTTCGACCCTCGAGTGGATTTTAATAATTCTGTGACTGGGCACAAAAGTTTCTGTTTTTTCACAGAATCAAGTCAACTAACATCCACACTATCCCAAAGGCTTTACTTGGCCCTTTATTGAAACAAAAGCTATAAAACATGATTAATAAAGTAGCCTAATCATGTGAACACACAAAAATAGTAGGTAAAAGTGTTGGGTTGTCTCCCAACAAGCGCTTTTCTTTAATGACTTTTAGCTAGGCATGATGAGTTCAATGATGCTCGCATAAAAGATAAGGATTGGAACATAATAAGAGCATCATGAATCATAAGTTCCTCTCTCATAATAATTTTCAGTACCATCATGAATGGATTCATTAATATAACCATCACATAAAGCATTCATTTCATGATCCAAAAGAATAGAAAATTTATTACTCTCCACGTAAGCAAAATTATTCTCATCAATAATGGTGGGAGAAAACTCAACAAAATAACTATCATGTGATTGAAAATTAAAATCATGATGACAAGTTTCATGGTTATCATTATTCAATATAGCATACATGTCATCACCATAATTATCATAGATAGCAATCTTGTTCTCATAGTCAATTGAAGCCTTATCCAAAATGGTGGATTCATCATTAAATAAAGTCATGACCTCTCCGAATCCACTTTCATCATTATAATCATCATAAATAGGAGGCACACAATCATTATAACAAATTTGCACATCAAATCTTGGGGGACTAAAAATATCATCTTCATCAAACATAGCATCCCCAAGCTTATGGCTTTGCATATCATTAGCATCGATGGATATTCAAAGAGTTCATACCAACAACATTGCAATCATGCTCATCATTCAAAGATTTTTTGTCAAACATTTTATAGAATTCTTCTTCTATCAATTGAGCACAATTTTCCTTTCCATCATTTTCACGAAAGACATTATAGAGATGAATAATATGATGCAACCTCAATTCCTTTTTTGTAGTTTTCTTTTTATAAACCAAACTAGTGATAAAATAAGAAACTAAAAGATTGGATTGCAAGATCTAAAGATATACCTTCAAGCACTCACCTCCCCGACAAAGACGCCAGAAAAGAGCTTGATGTCTACTACACAACTTGTTCTTGTAGACTCATGTTGAGCCTCCAAGCGTAGAGTTTTGTAGGACAGTAGCAAATTTCCCTCAAGTGGATGACCTAAGGTTTATCAATCCGTGGGAGGCGTAGGATGAAGATGGTCTCTCTCAAACAACCATGCAACCAAATAATAAGAAGTCTCTTGTGTCCCCAACACACCAAATACAATGGTAAATTGTATAGGTGCACTAGTTCGGCGAAGAGATGGTGATACAAATGTAATATGGATAGTAGATATTGATTTTTGTAATAAGAACAATAAAAAACAGCAAGGTAGCAAGTAACAAAAGTGAGCACAAACGGTATTGCAATGCTTGAAAATGAGGCCTAGGGTCTGTATTTCACTAGTGCAATCTCTCAACAATGCTAATATAATTGGATCATATAACCATCCCTCAACGTGCGATGAAGAATCATTCCAAAGTTCCTATCTGGCGGAGAACATAAGAAGAAATTGTTTGTAGCAATTCTTTCTGATTGATCTATCGAAGAGTTCGTACTAAAATAACACCAAGTTATTCTTTTCGATCGATCTATCAAGAGTTCATACTAAAATAACAGTAAGTTATTCTTTCCGATCGATCTATCAAGAGTTCATACTAAAATAACACCAAAGAAAATTCAGATTCATAATACCCAATCCAACACAAAGAACCTCAAAGAGTGCCCCAAGATTTCTACCGAAGAAACAAAGACGAGAACGTGCATCAACCCCTATTCATAGATTACCCCAATGTCACCTTGGGAATCCATGAGTTGAGTGCCAAAACACATATCAAGTGAATCAATATGATACCCCATTGTCACCACGGGTATTCATAGTAAGACATACATCAAGTGCTCTAAAATCCATAAAAGTATTCAATCCGATAAAACGAAATCTTAAAGGGAAAACTCAATTCACAACAAGATATATAGAGTGGGGAAAACACCATATGATCCGACTATATTAACAAAGCCCACAATACATCAAGATCGTGACATCTCAAGAACACGAGAGAGAGAGAGAGAGAGAGAGAGAGAGAGAGAGAGAGAGAGATTAAACACATAGCTACTGGTACAAACCCTCATCCCCGAGAGTGGACTACTGCCTCCTCATCATGGTGGCCGCCGGGATGATGAAGATGTCCACCGGTGATGATTCCCCCCTCCGACGGACTACCGGAATGGGGTCTAGATTGGTTTTTCGTGGCTATAGAGGCTTGTGGCGGCGGAACTTATTATCTAGGGTTACCTCTAGGGTTTTTGTTATATTTGGCAATTTATAGGGCGAAGAGGCGGTCACTACTAGGGAAAACATTATACACAGAATCTTAGCAGCAACGCGGTTTAAAAACAAACGCTACTGCTAATTAGCAGTAGCGAGTTTGACGAAAGCTTGCTACTAATAATGGGGTAGCAGTAGCGCCCTAGATGAAACAAGCGCTACTACTATAATTGCCACGGCGTTGCCTCCAGGCTAGATATAGTAGTAGCGCCCTTCCCTGGACGCCCTGCTGCTAAAGTACTTAGTAGCAGCATTTTTCTTCAAAACTCGCTGCTGCTAAGTATTGCACCTAATTAAGTTTAGACTTATCAGTAGCGTTTTTACGTAAAACGCGCTATTGCTACGTTAGCTATTGCGCGTTTACTAAAGTACGCTACTGCTAGTTCGACTTAACCACTCGCAGGCTCAAAATTTTGCTAAGTCCTCCATTCCCCCCCTTGTTCCCCTACTCCTCTGTCGCCGCCGCCCGAGCCTGCCCTCACCGCCGCCGCCCGAGGCCGCCCTCAACCTCACCGCCACCGCCCGCCGCCGCTCTCGACCTCACCGCCGCCACCCTCGACCTCACCGCCGCCGCCTGAGCCCGCCCAACACCGCCGCCTCCAGATCCTGAGCCCGCCCTCGCTGTCCCTACCTCTCCGTCGCCGAGCACCTCCCCGCCACCATCTCTCCCCTCTCTGTAAGCCCCCACCCCTCCCCCACCCCTTTCTCTCTGCTTAGTTAGTACTAGATGTTTTTTAGTAGTAGTAGATGTTAATCTACGGTTCATAGATAATTATTTTTGGTAGTAGTAGATGTTAATTAGTAGTAGTGATGGTACTAGTTAACTAGGGCAGTATGGTTCATAGTAGATGTTTTTTACTATTGTATAATGTAGTTTATTTTACTGTTTTTAGTAAGTGTTTAAAATAATTAGTAAGTAAATTAATAAACTAGTTGAACTAGTTTAGTTTTAGTTGAACTAGTTTAGTAAGTAAATTAATAAACTAGTTGAACTAGTTGAATTAATAGAACTAATGTATTTTTAGTAAGATAATTAATATAACTAGTTGAACTACTTTATTTGTAGAAAGAACTAGTTTTTTCTATTTATAGTAAGTTTATATTTAGTAAGAACTAGTTGAATTAATAGAACCAGTTGAACATGTCATATTTGTTGTTATTTTTTTAGTTTATGCAATTATTCAGGATGTATTAGTGATAACTTATAGGGTTTTTGCTTTTGCAGAAATCAAGGAGCCCCTCCATCATCCCCGCCGTCGTCCCCGTCACCGACCCCCTCCGACCTCGAGGTGAGACCAGCCAAATCTCCATGTATATCTTGTGTTGTTCAAATAGGATATGTGGTTGCCCAAGTGGCCGGTCATGTTTAGGTTACACCTTCGAGTGGCCTATGTTTTGCCGGAGTGTTGATTAATTTTTGTTCTGGCAAATTTCAGGCGCTCGATAAGTCCTTTTTTTAGCAAAGGTCATGCCAGATTTTTCCATGAATTCTGGCATGACTTGTGCTAGAATATGTAGGAAATATCGAGTGGCCTGGATTTTCTCGAAAAATAATGATCTAATTTAGGTTTTTTAGTACATATATTTAATTGTACAAGTTTAATCTTTGAATTATGAACGTAAGAAATGTCGTACTCGGACGACGATAGTCTCTCGGGGGAGTGCACCTGGTGCCACGACGAACGAGGTATGTGCGACAGGTTCCTTCAGCTGGACGAAGATTGGCGCTTCAACATTAAGATCAAGGAGACCTTCGATGTTGAAACGGTACGCAACGACGACATGTGTTTTTTTTCGTAATTAAGCATGACTTCAACTATTTCAACGTCTAATTTTCATCTTTTACAATTCGACTAGCTTATCCCATGCCATGCAAGACGCTATGTCTTGGAGAGGATGGGTTTTGAAGACCATTGAAATTTTGAAACAAAGAAAATACACCTAAGGACCCATCATGATATGGATTTTGAAGTAAATCTATACAATTCTCAGAGCGTAACCCATTTTGGTTGCCAAAATTGGGAAGCACTTTGCAAAATGTATGGTTTTTATGAGGGTATGATTGTCACCATGGATCTTGGTGATCCTGACATCGAGCAAGACAATATGGACATGTGGGTCCTTGTTGATACGCTTCCGATTCTACCGCAATGTTAGTTTCTCAAACATAGTTATTAACTAATTTATATTGTTTATTTCAAAATAGTTGACATCTTATTTCCATTGACAGCTTATTTTGATTCTTCAAAGAATGTGCGGAAGATGGTAGACAAAACCCACTACACTGATGGCTCCGAATTAACCTATAAGGAGAAAAGTCATCTGATCGCATTATCTTGAGAATTACAATACCTATTATCGAACTCCTCCAAATTATGGTGAATACGTGCCACTAGTGCGTGTGTTGAACCACGGTAACTTCTATGGAGATACCCTGGTAAGATTTTTTACTATGACAACATCCGTGCATCTTTTGCATACTTCTAAAACTAGTACATCATTGCTAACTACGAAGTTATTACTATGTTTTTCAACAGAGAATCCCGATGGATTGTGTGCCTCATCTGATGTATCAAAATGGTCGCCTTGCAGTTCTGAACATACAGCCAGGTCAATCTACGGATCTCACCTGTGCATATCGGATTTCTAAAACTGGTGAACACATGCTAATCAAAGAATGGAAAAATATTTGGACATTCGCAAGGAGGTTCTTGTAAGTAACATTAAGCGAAAGGCAAGAATTAGAGACAAGATAATCTCCATTCTCCATAATGGAGAGTCAGGGGCTATCTTGTTTTTTTGCTATTTTACCTTAGAGAATATAGTAGGTCCTAAGAGAATGTAGTAGGTCCTATGAGGTACAATATGTTTATTATGTGGTACAATGTGTTAGAGTTGATGATGAGGAGTACTTGTGATTATGACTAGTGACCAATTTGCTATGTGACGTCTCATTGATGAAAACGATGATCTTGAGGAGGTGTTATATGACAATGATGTATTATGATGATAAGTTGTTAATGATATGATGATGATGATGATATTTATTATATCATTGGGTGAAAGAACCATGGATTAGTTTCAAGTGGATGGACATCCACTTGAAACTAATCCGCGGTTCTTTCACCCCGTGATGTAATAACTCATTATGATGTAAAAACAATCTCTAAATTCCTGTTGTATGAAAACTTGTGTAAAGGTGTATGAATACAACATGAAATAAAAAAGAAATAAAATATGAAATAGTAGTAGTAGCGCGGGCAGGGAGAAGCGCTACTACTAATTACCAGTGGCGCTCCTCTGGGAAAGCGCTACTACTAAGTCGATTTAGCAATAGTGTGGGTTGAGGCACGCTACTACTAACCTTTAGCTGTAGCGCCGTACCAGTAGCGCTCTAGCCAGTGCTACTGATAGGCCTAAAACCCACGCTGCTACTAGGCTTTTCCCTAGTAGTGGGTGTGGGAGGCCACCGAGGTGGGCATAACCCACCTGGGCGCGCCTGGGCCCCCAGGCGCGCCCTGGTGTGTGTTGCCCCCCTCGGGGCTCCCTTCTAGCACTTCTTTGGCTCACTGGATGTCTTTTTGTCCAAAAAAGTCTCCACAATGTTTCACTGCGTTTGGATTTTGTTTGGCATTGATTTCCTGCGATGTAAAAAACAAGCAAAAACAACAACTAGCATTGGGCACTATGTCAATAGGTTAGTCCCAAAAAATGATATAAAGTTGCTATAAAATGATTGTAAAACATCCAAGAATGATAATATAACAGCATGAACACTTCATAAATTATAGATACGTTGGAGACATATCACATGACGACAAATAAACCTAGGAGAAATGAAGGTGAAGGTTATGGTGCTCCATTGGACAATACAACATGAAAATGTAACAGTTAGGTCAAATGGACTGAGCTTCTGAACTTCTGGTGGTGCATTTATCTGCCAGAATGTTAACTTTTATGCCAACCTTTTGTTTTATAGTTGTAATTTGTTTTGTTGTGATACAAAATTTGTTCTTAACGGGCAGCCACCGGCTGAAGAAAACAACAAGCCATTTTTGTATAGTGTAGGGTGTTCCTTATATTTGCACTGGTGCCGATCTTTGATGCCTAGTGGATGTAATCTGTGCAATCGCCTTAATAGCCTAGCGTTAGTTTCGGGCTTATTTATTTCCTCGTCTTCTTTTCCCTGGTTTGCTAGTGGCCATAACAACCATTGGCCATATACGGACCGTGGTAACCTTGACCCTGCTACCGGCCATAGGATCCATGGGCCTCCTACGGGTCGTCGCTAAATGGGCCTCCAACAGGGTCGTAGAATCTGTGGGCCTCGGGCCGTCGGATAAATGGGTCTACATGGGTCATAAACAGGCGTAATTGGTATCGGCCCAGCACGGTAACGGGCCAGGCCGGAGGACAACAAAGGCTTAATTCTATAACAGGCATAACGGGTTGTTAATGGGCCAGAATATAGGATGGACTGGAAACGGCGCAACGGGTTAATAGGCCACAAACGGGCCGACTCTGGCCACATGCCGAATTTGGCCCATTAGGGGTGTGTTTGGTTTCTGTCACCAACTAGAATGGCATGGATCGGACCCGTCCCGAGGCCTCGTTCCTACGTTTGGTACATAAGTGGAACAGGAACCAACTCGTTACCATCGAGTGAATATTCGTCCCATATCTGGAATGCGCTGATACCTCCAAATCGAAGGAATCACGTGGAACCGGTCTGGGTCTCGCTCGCCTGTCACTCCCAAGAAATCCTATTGCCTCTCCCTCTTTCGTCGCCTCTCCCTCGTCCCTCCATGTCTCGATCTGAAGAGGAGCAGGTGCAGCGGCCGAGCCACTGGAGGGCGATGGCCTAACCTGAGGGGGCAGTGACGGCGGTGTGATCTGCTTGGACGCAGCGCCGGCGGCCTGATCTGCTGGGAGGCAGCACCGGTGACCTGATCTACGGGGGGAGGGGAGGCTGCACCAGCGGCTTGATCTACTGGTGCGTGGCTGCCTGGCCTACTAGGGGCTGCGCGACCAGGCCTACTAGGGGTAGCATCTTCTCTGTAGATGGATTCTTCTTAGCGATGATATGCATCTTCATTTTCTTCGTGGAGGGACAGGAGCAGTAGCAGATCGTAGGTTTCATACATTCTTGGTTCTTCTGTGTAAATTGCTTCTTTTTGTTTATAGAAATGTATTGGTGCAGGAGAAATATTCGTAAGATATGTTTGATATCATCTATCTGCCATGCTTGTGTATACATGTTATCAAAATGACCAAATTCATTTTATTCCATCTCACCAACCAAACACTCAAATGTAACCATTCCATTCCATCTATTGCCTCAACCAAACATAAGAACGGAACCGACCCATTCTTGTGGAATGGAATGTCATGGAACCATTCCATTCCATTCCATTCCACTTCGTTCCGCAACCAAACACACCCTAGGGGAATAGGCCAGTAACGGGCTGGAAGTAATCGAGGACCGGAAAGGAGCCCAAGAATGTATTGGCCGTCAGTAGGCCGAAAGCTAACACGGGCTGGAAATGACCCATGTGAATCATGGGCCGTTAATGGGTACAAAGCAATTTACTGTTCATTATGGGCTAGAGTCACCGTGGGCCTCTAAAGGGCCTAAAGATACGAAATACCTCATATGGGCCGGAAGACGTTGTGGCCATACACGGGCCAAAAGTGAAACAGGCTGGTGTTATATTCGGCGGCCCACATGCCATTGTTGGGCCGATTTCGAATAGGCCCTAACGGGCCATGAGTTACTGATAACCCACAAGTATAGGGGATCGCAACAGTTTTCGAGGGTAGAGTATTCAACCCAAATTTATTGATTCGACACAAGGGGAGCCAAAGAATATTCTCAAGTATTAGCAGTTGAGTTGTCAATTCAGCCACACCTGGATAACTTAGTATCTGCAGCAAAGTATTTAGTAGCAAAGTAGTATGATAGTAATGGTAACAATGGCAAAAGTAACAATAGCAGTTTTGTAGTAATTGTAACAGTAGCAACGGAAATATAAATAAGCAAAGCACAATATGTGAAAAGCTCGTAGGCATTGGATCAATGATGGATAATTATGTCGGATGCGATTCCTCGTGTAATAGTTATAATATAGGGTGGCACAGAACTAGCTCTAGTTCATCAATGTAATGTAGGCATGTATTTTGAATATAGTCATACGTGCTTATGGAAAAGAACTTGCATGGCATCTTTTGTCCTACCCTCTCGTGGCAGCGGGGTCCTAATAGAAACTAAGGGATATTAAGGCCTCCTTTTAATAGAGTACCAGACCAAAGCATTAGCACTTAGTGAATACATGAACTCCTCAAACTACGGTCATCACCGAGAAGTATCCCGATTATTATCACTTCGGGGTTGTCAGATCATAACACATAATCGGTGATTATAGACTTGCAAGATAGGATCAAGAACTCACATATATTCATGAAAACATAATAGGTTCAGATCTAAAATCATGGCACTCGGGCCCTAGTGACAAGCATTAAGCATAGCAAAGTCATAGCAACATCAATCTCAGAACATACTGGATACTAGGGATCAAACCCTAAGAAAACTAACTTGATTACATGGTAAATCTCATCCAACCCATCACCGTCCAGCAAGCCTACGATGGAATTACTCACGCATGACGGTGAGCATCATGAAATTGGTGATGGAGGATGGTTGATGATGACGACGACGACGAATCCCCCTGCCCGGAGCCCCGAACAGACTCCAGATCAGCCCTCTCGAGAGAGATTAGGGCTTGGCGGCGGCTCCGTATCGTAAAATGCGATAAAACTTTCTCTCTAATTTTTTTCTCCGTGAAAGCAATTATATAGAGTTGGAGTTGAGGCCGGTGGAGCTCCAGGGGGCCCATGAGGCAGGGGGGCGCGCCCAGGGGGAGGGGATGCGCCCCCACCCTCGTGGACAGGGTGTGGGCCCCTGGCCTTGATTCTTTCACCAGTATTTTTTATATTTTCTAAAAAGTTCCTCCGTGGATTTTCAGGTTATTCCGAGGAATTTTTATTTCCACACAAAAATAACACCATGGTAGTTCTGCTGAAAACAACGTCAGTCCGGGTTAGTTTCATTCAAATCATGCAAGTTAGAGTCCAAAACAAGGGCAAAAGTGTTTGGAAAAGTAGATACGTTGGAGACGTATCAACTCCCCCAAGCTTAAACCTTTGCTTGTCCTCAAGCAATTCAGTTGACAAACTGAAAGTGAGAAAGAAAAACTTTTACAAACTTTGTTTGCTCTTGTTGTTGTAAATATGTAAAGCCAGCATTCAAGTTTTCAGCAAAGATTATGAACTAACCATATTTACAATAACACTTAGGTCTCATGTTTACTCATATCAATGGCATAATCAACTAGCGAGCAATAATAATAAATCTCAGATGACAACACTTCTCAAAACAATCATAATATGATATAACAAGATGGTATCTCGCTAGCCCTTTCCGAGACCGAAAAACATAAATGCAGAGCACCCTTAAAGATCAAGGACTGACTAGACATTGTAATTCATGGTAAAAGAGATCCAGTCAAGTCATACCCAATATAAATTAACAGTAATACATACAAATGAAAATGTGCTCTCCAGCGGGTGCTTTTTAATAAGAGGGTGATGACTCAACATAAAAGTAAATAGATAGGCCCTTCACAGAGGGAAGCAGGGATTTGTAGAGGTGCCAGAGCTTGATTTTAAAATAGAGATGAATAAAATTTTGAGCGGTATACTTTCACTATCAACGTAACAACTATGAGATCTCGATATCTTCCATGCTACATACATTATAGGCGGTTCCCAAACAGAATGGTAAAGTTTATACTCCCCCACCACCAACAAGCATCAATCCATGGCTTGCTCGAAACAACGAGTGCCTCCAACTAGCAACAACCCTGGGGGAGTTTTGTTTAATTATTTTGATTTTCTTTGATCTTTTTGATCATGGGACTGGGCATCCCGGTTACTAGCCATTTTCTCGTGAATGAGGAGTGGAGTCCACTCCTCTTGAGAATAACCCACCTAGCATGGAAGATACATACAACCCTAGTTGAAACATGAGCTGCTCGAGCATACAAAACAGAATTTCATTTGAAGGTTTGGAGTTTGGTACATACAAATTTACTTGGAACGGCAGGTAAATACCGCATATAGGAAGGTATGGTGGACTCATATGGAATAACTTTGGGGTTCATGGAGTTTGGATGCACAAGAAGTATTCCCGCTTAGTACAGGTGAAGGCTAGCAGAAGATTGGGAAGCGACCAACTGAGAGAGCGACAACAGTCATGAACATGCATTAAAATTAATCAACACTGAGTGCAAGCAGGAGTAGGATATAATCCACCATGAACATAAATATCGTGAAGGCTATGTTGATTTGTTTCAACTACATGTGTGAACATGTGCCAAGTCAAGTCACTCGAATCATTCAAAGGAGGTTACCACCCTATCATACCACATCACAACCATTTTAATAGCATGTTGGCACACAAGGTAAACCATTATAAGCTCCTAGCTAATTTAGCATGGCATAAGTGTAAGTGCATCTAGTGCCACCCCTAGTTGGTTTTGGAGTATTGATGACAAAGTTGGTTGAGGGACTAATGCGTTTGTGAGAATTGCAGGATAACGCAAGTAGTGTCCCTAATTGTTTCGGTTTACCTACCGGAGATGACCCCTAAAAATGTATGAAGACATTGAAGACAATGGTGGTATGAGAAGATATTCATATTGAAGACTATGACATGAGAAGACATTACGTGAAGCCTATGGTGCGTGAAGACTGTGTGGTTTCGTTGTTTCCTTTTCTTCTTTGTTGAGTCATAGGAACCACCGTACTGTTAAGTGGGGTCCAAGTGAACTAAGTCAGAGTGACTGAAGTGATGCTCAACTCAAATCCTACGTCTTCGAGCGAAGACAATGAGAGCAAATCTTATCCAGAGCTGGATGAGTCAGCTTTGCTTGTAGCCCAAGTAAAGTTGCCGCGTGTGTTTGAAATCTGACCGTTGGAACACGTGTCAGTTCCTTAGTGACCCAGGGTCATTTTGGACAAATCAGGTCGGGTTGCCTTGTGGCTATAAATAGCCCACCCCCTACACCATAAATTGGTGGCTGCTTAGAGTTTGTGCATGGCTTTTGTCGTTTGAGAGCAACCCACCTCGAAGCATTTGAGAGAGAGAGAAATCCTTGCGAGGACAAAGCCCAAACACCCAGAGCCAAAGAGTGCTAGGCATCACTGAAGTCTTTCTGTCCGTGTGACCTGAAGACTTATTACACTTGAGGACTGTGAATCCTCCAGCCGGTTAGGCATCGCGTTCTGAGCATCCAAGAGTCATTGTGGATTGCCGGTGAACGAAGTCTGTGAAGGTTTGGAAGTCTCCCTTGATGACTTACCAGAGTGATTGAGCGAGGACTGGGTGTCCTTAGCTCAAGGGGAATAAGGTGAAGACACGGTCTTCTGAGTTAAATCTCAGCCTCCCTAACCAGACGTACAGTTGTCACAGCAACTGGAACTGGTCTAACAAATCCTGTGTCTTCAACAAGCGACTGGTTCTATCCCTTCTCAACTTTACTTAAGTTTGTCTTCGTGAAGTCATTGCCTATCTGTGTATCTGTTTGACTTCATTGCTTGACTACTACTGTTGATTGGCTTCATACTATCTTCCATCCTGATCCTTACTACCTAGCTGCTATTAGTCCTGTACTTTCACATCATTGCATACTTGACTATGGCTTGCTTAGGGTAGTTTATCTTCCACTACATATTAATTAGGTCATTTCTGTTGTTTGTCTTTGAAATGTCTAAGTTTTGAAGACTTTCATAAAAATCGCCTATTCACCCCCCTCTAGTCGATACTAGCACTTTCAATTGGTATCAGAGCAAGGTACTCCCTTGTTCTGTGTGATTCGGTTTAACCACCTGGAGTTTCAGCTATGTCGACCGCAGGGATAATCAAGGTCTCCGCTGCTTGCCCCGTGTTCGATGGAACTGAATATCCCTACTGGAAGAATAAGATGCGTATGCATCTTGAAGCCATTGATGTCGACCTCTGGTATGTCGTCAAGAATGGCGTTCCCAAAACTGGTGAAGGTGTCACCCCCACTGATGTCAAGAAGTTCATTCAACTGGACTCTACTGCAAAGAACATCATCTGTGGTCATCTGACCAAAGGACAGTATGGCCGTGTGAGTGCTCTGGAAACGTCGAAGCTAGTCTGGGACTGGCTATCCAAGGTCAACGAAGGCGTCTCAACCCAGAGAGATCAAAGAATCAGTGTTCTTCGCAACCTCTTCAACCGCTTCAAGAGAAACGACAATGAAAATGTCCAGCTCACGTTTGATCGCCTCACTGACATCACAAATGAACTTCAAGCTCTTGGCGCAACTGAGATTACCAAGCATGAAATCGTCAAGACATTGCTGAGATCACTTGACAGCTCCTTTGACACCCTTGCCCTTATGATACAAGAACGTCCTGACTTCAAGTCACTCGATCCGTCTGATATACTTGAGAGGCCCAACACACATGAGTTCCAGCTATCTGAGAAAAGAGATATCTATGGCCCAAACTATGCCCGAACTCGCGCCTTGAAGGCAAAAGTTGTTTCCTCATCTGAAGAAGAATCCGACTGCAGTTCTGAAGATCCTGAAGACATTGGAAAGGAACCTGCTATGCTTGTGAAGAAGTTCCAGAAGTTCACTAAGAAGAAGGGCTTCAGAAAGTCTTCACGATCCAGCTCAAGGAATGATGAAGCTTCCACCCATGACCACAAAAAGAGAACCTGCCACAAGTGCAAGAAACCTGGTCACTACATATCTAAGTGTCCACAGTGGGACAATGAGAAGAAGAAGAAGAAAAGCAAGGAATATGATTCTGATGACAAGAAGAAGAACAAATCCTCAAAGTCTTCTAAGTCTTCTTCCAAGTCTTCACCATACAAGAAGAGCTCATCTGGCAAGGCTCGTGCTTTTGTTGGCAAGGAAATGGATTCAGAGGAGGAGTCTGCTTCTGAGGAGGAGGAGGTGGAGTCTGGAGAGGAGTCTGACCCTGGCGTTGCAAGTCTGGCTCTAGCCACAACCTATGTCGCCAAGTCCATCTTCAACACTAAAGACAATGACTTCCACACCAACGCTGAAGCTAATGATGAAGATGATCCTACTCCCACCTACGCTTCATGGCACATGGTGCCAAGGTAAAATCACGCGATGCTTACTTTCAAACCTCAAGTGAAGATGACTCTGATTGTGAATCCAAACCCTGCTACAAAACACTTGCTAAAATTGCAACTGAACAACAAAAGGCTATGGAACATACTCAAAAACTGTTAGACAAAAGCGATGACCTGTTGGACGCTGAAATGACACGTTCACAGTCCTTAGTTGATGACATAAAAAATCTTCATGCTAAGTACCAAGAACTTGAAGGTCGTCATGAATCGCTCTCAACTACTTATGAAAGGCTCTCCTATGATTATCTTCAAAGGAAACAAGAGCTTGAGAAGCTGAGAGCGGCTCATGAAGATCTTCAAAAGGTGAATGAGTCACTTCGCGCTCAACAGATTAGTTCCGCTCAGGATGGATTTGAACCACCATGTCTAAAATGCATTGAGCGTGATAACGCTACATCTGTTGCTGAATGTTCCACTGCTGCTACTGTTTCATTGTCTTCACCTACTGATGTGGTTACTAACCCCTCTGTGGAGGATACCACTGCTGTTGCTGACGAAAATGCTATGTTGAAGACATTGCTTGAAACAGGAATGTACAAAAGTTTGAAGGGACATTAGACTCTCTGCGATGTCCTCAAAAAGCAGATTCTGAACCGAAACCCTAGGAAGGAGGGTGTTGGGTTCGAAAGGAAAATGAATGTTGATGGCTCATACTGGAAGCCTGAGCAGTACCCCAAAACCACATGGGTTGCTGCAAAGGAACCTTCAGTAGATCCATCCACTTTATCTGGCTTTACCTGTGCTAATCCTATTATCATTGATGAATCCTTTGATGCAAACTATAAGCTGTTCAAAAATCAGAATGGTGAAGTGTTTGCCAAGTACATTGGTACTAACTGCAGGAATGGACCACCTATGAAGAAGATCTGGGTACCTAAGCAGTACATTGAGAATCTTCCTGTGAATGTCGTCATGACACCACCAAGGAAGAAGACAAACCCCAGACCTATAGCTTCATGTGGCCCAAAGGCTTCATACAGATACAGGACTCACATGAGTAACCCTAACGCCAATGTTTTGCAGGGAAATCATGCTTAGACTTATGAATATGAGCGTGTATCTTCGAACCGCTATGTTCATAGGACTAAGAACTTTTTTGCTTATTCATATGAGTATCATTCATCTCCTGCAAGGCTATTTGCTAGGGCTTCAAAGCCAAAATTCTCAGATGCTGCACTTAGACTCATTGCTTCTAAGCCACCACTGAAGATGTGGGTGGAAAAGAAGAACTAACTCTCTTTTGCAGAATACGCTCTCCAACCAGCAATCAATGGCGTCCGATACTATTGCTGGGGACCTAAAACCCATTTAGGACGCACGATAAAATGTCATTCTATATACTTCACATCTGAATCTCTTATCAGTCATACTATGTCCTAACTTTGATATAAGCTGTGACTGTCCCTGTATGTGTCAAATGCTTATGCTTCACAACGCTCTTGTGAAGCCTATCCTCCTAACTGCACTGTAGGGTACATCACCAAAAGCTTCAGAATGGATTATGGACAGTGGATGCACAAATCATATGACTGGTGATCGAAGTCTTCTCATGGACTCAGCCTTACGTCCATCCGACAAGAGTCACATTACATTTGCTGACACTGGTAAAAGCAAGGTATTGGGTCTAGGTAGAGTTGCAATCTCAAAGGATCAACACATGGATAAAGTGATGCTTGTTGAATCCCTTGGTTTCAACTTAATGTCTGTCTCAATGCTTTGTGACTTGAACATGATTGTGATATTTGGAAAATATCTTTGCCTTGTACTAATGGAATGTGACAAATCTCTAGTCTTTGAAGGGTATCGAAAAGATGATCTATACATGGTAGATTTCTCAGCAGGTCCACAGCTTGCCGTATGTCTTCCTACAAAAGCTTCAGAATGCTGGCTCTGACATCGAGGGCTAGGACATGCTGGCCTGAGGAACTTACACTCACTCGTCAAGAAGAAGCATGTCATTGGCATCGAGGATGTCAAGTTCAAGAAGGATCATCTGTGTGGTGCCTGTGAAGCTGGAAAGATGACAAGGGCAAAGCACCCCTCGAAGACAATCATGACAACATCTCAACCCTTCAAGCTATTACACATGGACTTATTTGGACCTACTCGCTACTCCACCCTCACAACAACTGCCTGTCTCTATGGCTTCGTCATTGTTGATGGCTACTCAAGATACACATGGGTTCATATAATTCTTTACAAGACTGAAGTGCAAGATGTCTTCAGGCGCTTCGCAAATCGAGCAATGAACAATTATGGTGTGAAGATCAAGCACATCAGAAGTGACAATGGAACTGAATTCAAGAACACTGGACTTGATCTGTATCTGGATACAATGGGAATCACTCATGAGTTCTCTGCTCCATACACACCTCAGCAAAATGGCATCGTTGAGCGCAAAAACAGAACCCTCATTGAGATGGCTCGAATAATGCTAGATGAGTACAAGACACCAAGAAAGTTCTGGCCTGAAGCTATTGATACAACATGTCACATCATCAAATGGATGTAAAGAGTGCATTTCTCAATGGCAAGATTGAAGAAGAAGTATATGTCACACAACCACCTGGCTTTGAAGATCCAAAACATCCTGATATGGTGTACAAGCTAAACAAAGCACTGTATGGACTCAAACAAGCTCCTTGTGCATGGTATGATACAATCAAAGACTTCCCGAAGAGCAAAGGCTTCAAACCTGGATCCCTCGATCCCACACTCTTCACAAAGTCATATGATGGCGAACTATTTGTGTGCCAAATATATGTGGATGACATAATCTTTGGCTGCACCAACCAGAAGTATAGTGATGAGTTTGGGTACATGATGCAAGAGCAATATCAGATGTTCATGATGGGTGAGCTGAAGTTCTTCCTTGGTCTTCAAATTCGTCAGCAAAGAAATGGCATCTTCATATCTCAAGAAAAATACCTCAAAGATTGTCTGAAGAAGTTTGGAATGGAAGACTGCAAAGGCTACACGACACCAATGCCAGCCAAACACCATCTTGGTCCCGACGACAATGGTAAAGAGTTCAATCAAAAGGTATACCGCTCCATGATTGGTTCTTTGCTTTATCTATGTGCATCTAGGCCAGATATTATGCTTAGTGTTTGCATGTGTGCTCGATTCCAAGCGGCACCAAAGGAATCGCATCACTTAAGTGTGAAGCGAATTCTTCGATATTTGGCTTACACCCCAACACTCGGATTATGGTATCCCAAGGGCTCAAAATTTGATTTGGTTGGATTCTCGGATGCTGATTATGCTGGTGACAAGGTGGATCGCAAGTCTACATCAGGCACATGTCATTTTTTTGGTCGATCACTTGTCTGTTGGTCTTCAAAGAAGCAGAACTGTGTATCACTCTCAACTGCTGAATTTGAATACATTGCTGCTGGATCCTGTTGTGCTCAGCTTCTATGGATGAAAACCCTCAAGGATTATGGCATCAACCTGAAACAAGTACCTCTCTTCGGCGACAATGAAAGTGCCATCAAGATAGCCAACAATCCAGTCCAGCACTCGAAGACAAAGCACATTGAAATTCATCATCACTTTATCAGAGATCATGTTATGAAGAAAGATATCGATATCATTCACGTCAACACTGAAGAGCAACTGGCAGATATCTTCACAAAGCCCTTGGATGAGAAAAGGTTTTGCAAGTTACGATGTGAGCTAAATATCTTGGAATCCTCTAATGTCCTGTGATCAGGCACACATCCTAACACTTATGCATGTTGATGACTTAGATGTGCAACACACAAAGTAATGTATATATTCAATCAATGAAGATTTACACTCTGAGTGTGAATACATTAATATGGAATTTGACTTCGGAGCGCCATGATAATTGTGCGCCGTGTCTGGGTCTAATACTTCCTATACGGTGGGTAACGCCACCACCAAATTTCTCTGTTTGAAGTGTTTCACTCATGGCGTTATATTGCAATGACTTTGCATTTGGTTTGTCTTCAGTTTCAATTTATCTTCATGATTTTCTACACTATGATGATTTGATTGCTTTCTGATATATAATATATATACTAGTGTTCTGTCCTCTACAACATTCACTTGTAGCTATGTCTTCAAGATCGGATCTTTTGAACTAAGTGAATGTGATTGGACCCTAACCTCTCTATGCTTCCTATCTCAAACTCTATCTGTCCAAATCATATGCATTCTATTGAAACTGTCGAATGTCTTCTCTGCGTCCTTGTCAGCAGAAGGCAAAGACACAAACATTAAATCTGTTTTAAATGACTTATCCTTATTATTGAAATCCGGAGAAGCCAGAACAACTCTCCGACATGCCTGGCGGGCGTGGGAACGTGGGACAACTCTGAGTATGTTGCATGCTTGCCACGTGCCCCTCAGATGTGAACCGCCAGGGGCACCAGCGTAATTGTGCTGTGTCGCTCACCTACTTATAAATACTTGTCCCCTGCGGTAAAGAAATCCTTCTTCCACCTCTCCACCTCCGTCAAAACCCTAGCGCCATCGCTAGCTCTCGGCGACGCCGGCGACGAAGCACTTAGCTGCCGCGACTTCTCCGACGCCGTCTTCACGCCGGCCGCGGACATCGTCCTCTCCGCCGTCGCCGTAGGTGTCCTCCATCGCCAAGTTAGGGCACGGTGGGCTGAACTGCTTGGTCTCCTATTCATCCCATCTAGCAGTTCTTCGTGCGGTAATTATAACTCTATTTTTACCACCTTTTTGATCTTCAAGATTCATCCTGTTTACCGAAAGTGGTTTCTGCCTATTCAATGTTAGATCTATTCTGTCTGCATCTCATACTACCTAGTCAATTCACTTAGATTTCCTGTCTAGTTTGATTCCTCACTTGTACTTATTCACAGATTGGTACAAATCTGGAACCAATTCACCTATATAAGTGAATGTCTTCGCATCATGAGGTCAATGTCTTCAAACTGATTTATCTTCAAAATCTTCTGAGAATGCATATGACCTCTTCCCCTTCCCTCGCATCTCTAATGCTTTCACAGGTACATGTCCATGGGAGAATCCCTTGGTTCTCATAGTCTGCATTCGTTTGCAGAATACTTACAGCATCATATCAATTCTCCCGAAGCCAGTTCCTGCTTGACCAGCAAGCGTAAGTCTCTGAAGCCTTTGAACGTAGTGAAGCCATTCAGTTTGAAGTTCATGGCTGCAGAAAAATCAGCAAGGAAGGGTGGCAGACAGCACAGAGAAGGAACATCCAAAGATCTGCCTGATGACCTAGCAGAACTCTACAAGACAGATCCTGAAGAGAATTATCATCAGAGAAAGACACGAATCCAATGGATTCGACGCTATTGGGCTGAGGAATGGTTCAAGTACAATTTGTGACGAAGGAATATGCAGAGAAGAATGCGATCAAGAGACCTTGGGGTGATATCCTCTATCGAGGCCTTCAATCCAAGAACAGAGCTGAAGCCATTGCTCAAGGCTTCTATCCTTGCATGGTCCGTGGACCACAGCCTGAGAACGCCGATCCCACTTCACTACTCTGGTGTCGTGACGACTCTCTCTTCAAGCGCAACTTCCAGTTTGCTGTGGCTTCGGCTAAGAAGACCAAGAAGTCATTGGGATTGGACTTCAACCCAGGTCCCTCTGCTCCCCGTGCTGACGGCTCTCGTGATGCTGATCCCAATGTTATCGGCCCCTTCTCCAACCTTGATGGCCTCATCACCTACATCGTGGTCCAAGGTGCCAGAGTAGATCATTCTAAAAATGATGCTGACTCCGATGAAGCCCCAGCTCCTCCTCCAAAGCCGTAGAAGCAAAAGAAGCCAAAGGCTTCAAGATCAGCTGCACCTCTGAAGACTTCTCGTGCGAAGCTACTGGCCACTGCACCTCCTGAAGCCTGTGTGCAGTCTGAAGATCAATCCCGTGTCTCCAAGAGAACGGAGAAGAAAAAGCAACTTGTCAGACCAACTGATCAAGCCTTGACTCCTGCTGCCATTCTGCGCGAAGAACCCATTGATCTGTCAAGTGATGAAGATCTTGCTGATGATGCCCTTGAGCAGCTGATAAAGAGCAAGGAAGAAGCAGAAATCTTCAACAACTTGCCTCTCTTTGATGTGGCAATCATCCACAACTTCATTGATGAGTGGTTCGACACCCCCAATCTCAGCTTTGAAGATTTGCAGCTTCCCATTGGCCTCAGTGTCACCTTCAATGGCGCCATTGCTTCTGAGCTAGCTCTCGCTCAGCGCATCGTTGAGCTCAAGAACAAGATTGATTATGAGAAGGCTCAATTCAAGAAGCATGTGGCCAAGCTAAGTGTTCAAGATGTCAGAAACTTCAAGGTCATGCTACAAGAGCTTAAAGAAGCTTTTTTGAAGAAGCGTGAAGAAGCTCAGGGCTCTCGAGAGCGCATGAAGAGTTTGGCCGATAAGTGTGTGCTCGCCTACAATGAGGCTGAGAAGTGCAAGTCACTTGGCCGTCCTGGCATTGACCCCAGGATGGCTGCAAAGAAAAAGAAGAAGCTTCCTGCTGACCAGCCTGAACCTTCAAGCCAAGAAGCCCCTCGCATTATGTTCCCAAGCAGCATGACTGGCTCGAAGCCAAAGGTCACCACAACCACTTCAGAATAGAAGAAGACGAGGGCTGCCGAGGCTGAAGCCAGAAAAAGAAAGAATACTGAAGCCTCTGATGCTGCTCCCTCCAAGAAGAAGCGCAAGACCAAGAAGACTAGGGCTGCTTCCACAGAGCCCTTAGTTGTTGAACCCATTTCAGTGGTTCGCCCAGCGTCAGAACATCAAGAACGGAGGATGATAGTCCATGAGCCTGCTCCCACAGAGGCTCATGAAGCTGAAGATATTCCAGCAGCTCAACCCACTGTTGCTGAAGACATTGGTCATGATGACAATGTAGCAGATGATGAAGTTCTTCCTCAGATCGAACATGATGTGGTATCATTGCCTGTTCATACGAACAACAAACTCATCAGCATTGGTCGTCCTCTGACGCCAATTGCTCAGGATGCATCATGGGCCGATTACCCACAGCTACAAGACTCCCCCAGTACTCCCCAACAACAACAACAAGCTACACCCCCCGTGCAAGAAGAGGATGAAGACCTTGAGGCCCAGCCATCTCCATCTCCTAAGGCGTTGCCAGCATTTCGCAGGCTTCGCAAAGGACAAAGGCCTCAAGTCCCTCTGTCGAGCGTTCCAGAAGGAGAAGTGCAACGTTCACCTGTTGCTCGTCAAGTCCTTTCTGAACCTACTCCAACTATGAATGTCTCCGAGTTTGAAGCACAAGCTGCTGAAGACATTCCAGCTGCATCAGCCGAGGAAAATCAAGAAGAAGTACGTGTCCCTACTCCCCCAGTAATTGAAGAAGCACTTCCTGATGTGAACGTGCCTGTGCCCGACCCTCCTGTTCGTCAAGAGGAGGTTGAAAATGTTGAAGCTACCACCGCCAACGCCAATGAAGCCAATGACGTAGTCATGGCTGATGCTAATGTGGAGCCTGCACCAACCAGTGTGCCTGAAGCAAATGTGGCCACTGAACCTGAAACCAATGAGGCTGCTGCACCTGAAGCTAATGAGACAACTGCTCCCGAAGCACCTATTGTGCAGCCTGACGCCTCAGCTGTTGCCCCTGCTCCTATTCCGCCACCAAGGCCCCATACAATTGAGCAAGCATACAGTCATGGTCAGCTAACCACTGTCCGATGGCCCATTCTGGTACCTCTGCCTACTGCCTCTGGACCTCAATTTGACTATCATGTTGAGCATAGGCCTCAGGTCCAGAAGCCAAAGCCTAGGCTGCCAAGGTTTCCGGGTACTGCAAACTCACCAGGGTCCTTCAATGCAAATGTCTTCAAAAGCCACAATACCTTCTTTGACAGCGCCAAGAACCCCTACTCCAAGCCAAGAATGTCATCAGATCAGTTCTGGAGCTATCAGCAGAGAAGCTATTACTCCTGCGTTCTATATGATGAAGGGCGCATTTTCCCTCATATGCGCCTTGACACTGAAGCCATTGCTGGACCGCCGTGCTTAGAAGAAGCACTTGATTGCTTTCGTGATGCTGGTCTGCTCCACTTTGTGACAGATAAAGAACATTGGAATGAAGAGCTATTGCTTCAATTCTATGCTACTCTACACATTCGCGGCTACTACAGAGACATCAAGACATGGGTTCTCGAGTGGATGATTGGAAATGTTCATCATGAAGCCAAAGCTATGGATATCATCGAGCTCACATGGCTAGCCACTCCTGGAGAACTATATGAACCTAACTGTCAGCTACACCGCAATGCAGTGGAGAGTATCTTCCATAAGCCAGAACCCAATATGAGCCAGATGTTGAGCATGATGAAGCCCTTGCCATCTGACACTGAATATCCAACAGAGTTATTTGTTGAAACCTTGAGTATCTGCCTCGCACCATATATCATATCATCAGGCGAACTCTATGGCCTGTCAAAGGACATTCATCAGCGGCCAAGCTTGAAGGAGCTATGAAGACTTTGGTCTTCTATATTCTCAATGGCATCAGCTTCAACACTCAAGAATTCTTCATCAGGGAACTTGCTGCTTCTGGCACTGACCTATTTGGTCTGAAGTTTTATGCTCCATGGGTCATGCGCCTCATCAAGATACACTCATCTGTCAACTATCAGCCCTCTACTCACAATCATATGATCTTTTTGCCAGAGGTTGATATGTCAGTTGAAGCTATATACTCTGACCCTGCCAAGAGGCCTCTTTGTCTTCAGAATGCCGAGCACCAAAGCTTCACTCAACCCATTGAAGGTGTTCAAGCAGTAACACGAATCTATCCATTGACTGGAAATACTCGTCTGCCTCATCGAGCACCTACTGAAGCCACTGAAAGCACCATTGCACAAAGGCCTCGGAAGCGTTCTCGCGTTCTCAATGACCGAGAACTTCTTGTGGCCCTTCATCAGAAACAGGATAAGCATCATTTTTGGCTCAAGAGACAGATGCAAAGCCTCTTGGTGGATGTCAATCGCATTCGCAACCTTGCCACCAAGAATGCCTTTGTTGCTCATGAAACTTGCCGGCGATCATGGAAGAGTTTGACCCTGCTTAGTGCTGAAGCAGATCTTCAAGACGATGGCTTCAATGAAAGATTTCAGTTTGACTCCACTCCTCCATGGACTGCTGTCCTACATTGCACTCCATCTCTTGAAGACTCTGAATATTCTTCCTCCACGGCAACGGTAAATGCCAGAGTGATCGATGATGAAGATGATGCTACTTCACCACCTCCTACTACTGCGCGCATCAACACTGCACCAAGTTCATCTGCACCGCCAACCAACGACGACAACCCTGCTGCTTCACCTACTCATGAGGATGAGTAGATGCTCTATGTCTTCAAACCTTTTTGGTCCTTACTGACAAAAGGGGGAGAAGCATATGAGTTGATAGTCTTCAAGCGGGTTCACATGGGCGGTTGCATTATATTTTGCTTCGTGCTTACAACTCTTGATTTTGAAACATTTGGTTCTCTGAGTTGTAACACCTAAACTTGATGGTCATCTGCTACTTATTTGCTTCACTGTGATGCGATGATAACTTCTGCACTTAGATCATTCTGCAGACGTCCATTTTCCATTATGCATGTCATTCTACTTGCTATATCATTTCATGAATGATGAACTATCTTCATAAGTTGAAGTGGATCCCCACAAGTACAACCTGCCATGTGCATTTGCATTCCAAAAGCAAATTACTTATATGCACATCTTCAGGGGGAGCCCTTGCTACTTATGAAGACAATTCCCAATTCCCCATCCTTACAATTTCATATATTTTATCCCCGTTGAAAACTTCAACCAGTTTGTCATCAATCACCAAAAAGGGGGAGACTGTAAGTGCATCTAGTGCCACCCCTAGTTGGTTTTGGAGTATTGACGACAAAGTTGGTTGAGGGACTAATGCGTTTGTGAGAATTGCAGGATAACGCAGGTAGTGTCCCTCATTGTTTCGGTTTACCTACCGGAGATGACCCCTAAAAATGTATGAAGACATTGAAGACAATGGTGGTATGAGAAGATATTCATATTGAAGACTATGACATGAGAAGACATTACGTGAAGACTATGGTGCACGAAGACTGTGTGGTTTCGTTGTTTCCTTTTCTTCTTTGTTGAGTCATAGGAACCACCGTACTGTTAAGTGGGGTCCAAGTGAACTAAGTCAGAGTGACTGAAGTGATGCTCAACTCAAATCCTACGTCTTCGAGCGAAGACAATGAGAGCAAATCTTATCCAGAGCTGGATGAGTCAGCTTTGCTTGTAGCCCAAGTAAAGCTGTCGCGTGTGTTTGAAATCTGACCGTTGGAACACGTGTCAGTTCCTTAGTGACCCAGGGTCATTTTGGACAAATCAGGTTGGGTTGCCTTGTGGCTATAAATAGCCCACCCCCTACACCATAAATTGGTGGCTGCTCAGAGTTTGTGCACGGCTTTTGTCGTTTGAGAGCAACCCACCTCGAAGCATTTGAGAGAGAGAGAGAAATCCTTGCGAGGACAAAGCCCAAACACCCAGAGCCAAAGAGTGTTAGGCATCACTGAAGTCTTTCTGTCTGTGTGACCTGAAGACTTATTACACTTGAGGACTGTGAATCCTCCAGCCGGTTAGGCGTCGCGTTCTGAGCATCCAAGAGTCATTATGGATTGCCGGTGAACGAAGTCTGTGAAGGTTTGGAAGTCTCCCTTGAAGACTTACCAGAGTGATTGAGCGAGGACTGGGTGTCCTTAGCTCAAGGGGAATAAGGTGAAGACACGGTCTTCTGAGTTAAATCTCAGCCTCCCTAACTAGACGTACAATTGTCACAGCAACTGGAACTGGTCTAACAAATCCTGTGTCTTCAACAAGCGACTGGTTCTATCCCTTCTCAACCTTACTTAAGTTTGTCTTCGTGAAGTCATTGCCTATCTGTGTATCTGTTTGACTTCATTGCTTGACTACTACTGTTGATTGGCTTCATACTATCTTCCATCCTGATCCTTACTATCTAGCTGCTATTAGTCTTGTACTTTCACATCATTGCATACTTGACTATGGCTTGCTTAGGGTAGTTTATCTTCCGCTGCATATTAATTAGGTCATTTCTGTTGTTTGTCTTCGAAACGTCTAAGTTTTGAAGACTTTCATAAAAATCGCCTATTCACCCCCCCTCTAGTCGATACTAGCACTTTCAATAAGCAACTATAATCTCTAATTTTCATTGCAAACATGTTTATTCATAATAGGCTGAATCAGGAATGATGAACTCATCATATTTACAAAAACAAAAGAGGTCGAGTTCATACCAGCTTCTCTCATCTCAATCAGTCCATCATATATCGTCATGATTGCCTTTCACTTGCACGACCAAACGGTGTGTATAATAATAATAGTGCTTGTGCATTGGACTAAGCTGGAATATGCAAGCATTCAATTCAAGGGAGAAGATAAGGTAATATGGTCTCTTAGTTAAATCAACAATCATGCATATTAGAGCCACTAAACATTTTCATTATGGTCTTCTCCTCTCGACTCCCAAAGGAAAGAAAATAAATAAAACTATTTACACGAGAAAGCTCCCAACAAGTAAAAGAAGGACGAGAAATCTTTTTGGGTTTTCATTTTAATTACTACTACAAGCATGGAAATTAAACTAACTATTTTTTTTGGTTTTTCTTAAGGTTTATCAGACACTCAAGAAGAAAGCTAGAAAAAGAATTTAAACTAGCATGGATAATACAATGAAAAAGTATGAACACCGACAACTAGAATAAGTGTGTGAACATGAATGTAATGTTGGTGAGAAATACGTACTCCCCCAAGCTTAGGCTTTTAGCCTAAGTTTGTCTATGGCCATGGATATCCTGACTGATATCCGAAGTTATAACTGGGGTCGTACTGAGATGCAGCATCCATTGCCTCCTGAGCTGCGGCATGGTGGCAAGCTGCCTCCGCTCTCCTCTCGTGTTCGGTTGCCTCCTCCCTGGTGACAACATATCTTTGTTTTGCATGGTAATCAAAAAGGGAAGGAGCAAGGAGGTAACATGGACAGCGTGATGTCTGTCAAAGTTTAGTCGATACTGGAGGAAATGTTCATTCCTCACAAGAAAATGATGACTGACCATAGCGTCATAATTTAAATAAGTGGGAAGCAACTCCCTATCACCCTCACGTGGAGGTATACCAAGATAATTAGCAACACGAGTCGCATAAATCCCTCCAAATAAATCTCCTACTAAACCATTGTTATGCAACCTACGTGCAACAATTGCCCCCAAGATGTAATCCTTATTACCTAATACAACACTCTTGAGGACACAGAGATCAGGAACACACATGTGACATGCCTCATCTTTACCATCAATGCATCTACCAATGAAGAGAGAAAAATAATGTATAGTAGGAAAATGAATGCTCCCTATGGTAGCTTGTGCTATGTCCCTAGATTCTCCCATAGTGATACTAGCAACAAAGTCCTTATATTCAAATTTATGGTGTTCATTAACATTACCCCAATGCGGGAGTTTGCAAGCAGTAGTAAAATCTTATAGGTCCATGGTATATGATTGATCATACATATCAAACAGGACATTTTGAGAGTTACGCGAAGATGTAAATATAAACCTTCTGACGAATGAATCAGTCAAGTAGTAGTACTGAGGACACTTATCTTGCATGAAGTCCTCAAGATCGGCATTACGCACATATGCATCAAATTCATCCTTGATGCCTGCATTGACCATAAATTCTTCTGACGGCCATTCACAAGGCCGCACATCAGCTTCCCTTGGTGGTTCATTGTCTTGCTCACGCATAGCGCGCCTGGGTCCTTTCTTTGTTGAAGAACCACCTTGGTACATTTTCCTAAACATATTTCTTCCTCTGAAAAATTTCTGAAATTTTTAGTAACTCAAAATAAAAGTGAATCAAACTCAATAAAACTGATAGCAACTACTCCCACAAGTGCCTAGAGCCTATATCATGCATTAGAATTACTTGGGACCTCATAAATTTGACACGCAAGCTCAAGAACAGGGTCACCTATGCAGTAAAAATTTGCAATGAATAAAGCACTAGAACAAAAACTAATTGGACCATTGGAGGAGTCACATACCAAACAACAATCTCCCAAAGCAGTTTTATGAATGGAGCTTTGAGCAAGGAGATCGAAAATCGCAGCAAAATGAGCTAGAACTCGTGCTTGAGCTGGATGGGGATTTTTTTGGGAGGAAGATGGAGTGTGTGGGTGCAGGAATAAGTGGAGGGGGGCCACCATGGGCCTACGAGGCAGGGGGCGCGCCCAGTCAGAGTGGGCGCGCCTTGGACCCTCGTGTCCATGATTGCCCCCCTTGCTGTGTTCTTAGTGCCTAGAGTCCTCAAATATTCCATAAAAAATCATACTAAATTTGCAGGGCATTTGGAGAACTTTTATTTTCGGGATATTTTTTATTGCATGGATAATTCAGAAAACAGACAGAAAATACTATTTTTGCTGTATTTATTCTAAATAACAGAAAGTAAAAGGAGGGTACAGAAGGTTGTGCCTTCTAGTTTCATCCATCTCATGATCATCAAAAGGAATCCACTAACAAGGTTGATCAAGTCTTGTTAACAAACTCATTCCGAATAACATGGAACCGAATTTTTTTTGAATAACACTAGGTTACCTCAATGGGGATATGAACATCCCCTATAATAAGAATATCATATTTTTTTTCTTGACAGTAGGAAGTGGAAATCCAATAATAATAGTTGGACTTTTTCCAATAGAATTGATGCTATGAACTTGAAGTTGTTTCCTCGGAAAGTGTACCGTATGCTCATTACCATTTACATGAAAAGTGACATTGCCTTTGTTGCAATCAATAACAGCCCCTACAGTGTTCAAAAAGGGTCTACCAAGGATAATCGACATACTATCATCCTCGGGAATATCAAGAATAACAAAGTCCGTTAAGATAGTGACGTTTGCAACCACAACAGGCACATCCTCACAAATGCCGAAATGTACAGCAGTTGATTTATCAGCCATTTGCAAAGATATTTCAGTAGGTGTCAACTTATTCAATTCAAGTCTACGATATAAAGAGAGAGGCATAACACTAACACCGGCTCCAAGATCACATAAAGTAGTTTTAACATAGTTTCTTTTAATGGAGCATGGTATAGTTGGTACTCCTGGATCTCCAAGTTTCTTTGGTATTCCACGCTTAAAAGTATAATTAGCAAGCATGGTGGAAATTTCAGGCTCCGGTATGTTTCTTTTATTTGTAATGATATCCTTCATATATTTAGCATAGGGATTTACTTTAAGCATGTTAGTTAAGCGCATACGTAAGAAGATAGGTCTAATCATTTCAGCAAAACACTCAAAATCCTCATCATCCCTTTTCTTGGATGGTTTAGGAGGAAAAGGCATGGGTTTCTGAACCCATGGTTCTCTTTCTTTACCGTGCTTCCTAGCAAAAAGGTCTCTCTTATCATAACCTTGATTCTTTTTTTTTGACTATTTACTGCAAGGCAACAACCTCACATTCCTTTATTAATAACTAAAAAAGAAGTATAGTTACAAGTTTACAAATTTATAGGAAAAGAGAAAATATACTTACAAGAAAAGGGTCTAAGAAAGGTTAGCTATCCAAGACAGTAAACTATCTTTATATTTACATCTAATCCTATGAGATAGAAGATAAATGTCATGGATAAAGTTCCTTCTCCAAGCTCTAAAAGAAGGTTGCTCATTTTTGAAGATCTTCCCATTCCTTTGTGTCCAAATATTCCAAGTAGCAGTGAAGACAACCTCAGTGAAGAAAGGATGACCAAAATCCCTCCTAACTGTTTGAGCCATCTCGTATGTGGTTTGGTTCGGTTGAACGGACCAAGAAATCCCAAGATAGTTCCAAACCCTTTGGCTAAAATTGCAAGCAAAGAAAAGATGAGCCCGATCCTGATGTTGTGCAAGGTTGCATAGCACACATGTGTCATCCTGGATGATCCAATGACGATGTTGCATCATATCCCTAGTGTTCAAACAATCCATTAAGAGAAGCCAGCCAAACACTTTGAACTTGAGCGTGCATGCACACTTCCAAATCCATTTGAAGATGGGGTCAACCACTAGGTGTGAGAAGCAAGAGTCATAGTATATCTTTGACATAAAAACACCAGACTTCGAAGGCCACATCCAAATGTCTTTGCTCTCACCCTCCAGATTAATCAAAGGCAGCAGGGCCTGGAGCTGTGTGAATTCCGAGTAGGCCTCCTGTGAGAGAGGCAAATGGAAATGATCCAAGACATCAGGCTGCTCCATAAACTCCTTGACAGTGATTGCATCATCAATTACAGATGAATGTAGCCTTGGAAAGCAGTCGTGTAAAAGGACAGCATGATTTCCCAGCTGCCAACGGTCCAGCCAAAAAAGCACCGTGTCGCCAACATGAACTTGTGGAACAGCTAGCTTGCAGAAATTAGGATATAAACACATGACATCACGCCACCAAAAGGAGGCACAGTTTTGGGTGCTTTGGGGTGGTGACGATGCATAATAAGTGTCCCAAATTAATGATACCCCAGGCACGTCCACTTTATTATAGAACTTGAAGAGATGCTTTAGTAGCAAAGTCTCATTTTGAATGCCCAAGTTAAGAACACCCAAACCACCGAATTTCTTAGGGCGACAGACTAAATCCCAAGCAGCCAATGATTGACGTGGGTTATCCGTGTTGCCTCTCCATAGACATTGCCTCATGATTCGCTCTAACTGCTGCAAAATGCCCTTGGGAAGAGATAAGGTACACAAGAAGTATATTGGCATGGAGCACAACACCGACTGTAGAAGTTGTAGTCGGCTTCCTTGATTTAGCAGGCATGAGGAAGCAGATAAGCGTCGCTCAACACGATCAACCAGAGGCAGCAGATCATAGATTGTAGGCCTAGAAGTTCCCATTGGCAATCCAAGATATGTGAATGGCATTGACCCAACATCACATCCGAGCAAAGAAGCCACCCTAGCACCTTCCGCATAAGTCATGTTTATTGGAATGAGTGAGGACTTACTAAAGTTTACACTTAATCCTGTTGACGCCACAAATGTGTCAAGCATCTCCTTGAAAGCAATAAGCTGATCATCGATCGCATGCAGAACAATTAAAGTGTTATCGGCATATTGTATGATCGGGTAGTCGCTGGAGCTGGTTGGGATTGGCAGTGAGAGGATGTTCCTGGAGAACATCTCATTGACTACAGATTGCAATAAATCAACCGCAATCACAAAGAGCAACGGTGAGAGAGGATCCCCCTGTCGCACGCCCGTTCTGCAAACAAAGTGATTGCCCGGCACACCATTGAGAAGCACAGAAGAAGATCCCGTAGACAATATGCTATTGATCCATCCAGTCCACCGGGAGTCAAAACCCTTGCATTGTAAAATTCTGAGAATAAGTTCATGCTCAATTGTGTCGAAGGCCTTCGTGAAATCCATCTTAAGGAGGACGATGGGTCGCTTTGAGGCTTTGCATTGGTATATATACTCATAACACCAGGCTAGGTAATCTTGAATAGAACGACACAGAAGAAAACCATATTGATTGCGGTGGATGCATCTGAGTATCACATTCTGAAGGCGGTTAGCGAGCAGGTTAGTTAAAAACTTCAAGCACGTGTTGGTCAATGAGATGGGCCGAAAGTCTTCGACAACTTCAAGGCTCAGCTTTTGGGGATCATAGTAATTAATGAAGTGTTAAGACATTCCAGATTGCATCTCCCCTCATAGAACTCCTTCACAAGTTGCATGAAATCCTCCTTTAGGATTGGCCAACACTTCTTTAAGAACAGACCAGAAAAACCATCGGGACCAGGAGCACGATCCGGTGGCATGTTCTTAATGACAGATTCAACCTCGGAATCAGAGAAAGGCCGGGATAAATCCTCAAGGCCATCAACACACGCAATTAAGGTGTCCAAATCAAAACCCATGTGGATTCCTTTTGCATTGCCCATTTGCTGATTAAAATCAGATCAAAACATGCTAGCTAGTTGTTGGTGATCCGAGACCACATTACCTTCTGCATTCTTAATTGAAGAAATTGTGTTTCTCCGAAACCTTTCGGTGGCCATGGCATGGAAAAATTTGGAATTTTCCTCACCAACTTTAATGCTACGTATAGTACAACGTTGCTTCCAATATTCAAATTGCCAATGTAAGATATCCTCCAGATGCAATTTCACAATTCGCCTGAAATTAAACTTCGGCCTAGTCAAAGGCCTAATCTCCTCCAGTCCATCAAAGTAAAGAATCACTTTGTTGCAGTTAGAAATGAGCGCCTTAACTGTGGACAGATTGAGGTGCCATTTCTTGAGGGCATATCGAAGTGCCTTGAATTTAGAGGAAATAGTTAAGGCGGCCGAGGATCTGGCCACAGACTTGTTCCAAACTTGAGCAACACAATCGTAAAAGCCAGACAAATCAATCCAATAATTTTCAAAGCGAAAGACTTTAGCCTTAGGAATAGCAGTAACAATCGAGACCATGCACGGGACGTGATCAGAGGCCGTGCGTGCAAGCGGCAATACTAGCGTGTTGGGATGATCCAAAGTCCATGCAACTAAAGTAAAAAACCAGTCAATCTGTTCAAGTAAAGGTTCAGAGTTTGCATATTTGACCAAGTGAATTGCCGTCCCTTAATTGGTAGCTCTACATCTTTGATTGTGGGTTATCAAGATCAACATCAGGTTCAATCTCTACATCTTTATTATTGCTAGGTTGAGCATCAACATGAACATTATCATTATCACTAGGTTCATGTTCATCACCAGATTGTGTTTCAGCATCAGAAATAGAAGTATCATTGGGATTCTCAGGTGCGTCTACAACGGGTTCACTAGAAGCATGCAAAGTCCTATCATTTTTCTTTTTCTTCTTTTTAGAAGGACTAGGTGCATCTACATTATTTCTCTAAGAATATTGCTCAATTCTCTTAGGGTGGCCTTCAGGATACAAAGGTTCCTGAGTCATTTTACCAGTTCTAGTAGCCACTCTAACAGCAAAATCATGTTTATTATTTAATTCATCGAGCAAATCACTTTGAGCTTTAAGTACTTGTTCAGCTTGAGTGGTAACCATAGAAGCATATTTGCTAATGAGTTTAAGTTCACCTTTAACTCTAGCCATATAATCACTCAAGCGTCCTATCATGAAAGCATTACTCTTTAATTCTCTACCAACATAAGCATTAAAACTTTCTTGCCTAGCCATAAAATCATCAAATTCATCTAAGCATTGACTAGGAAATTTAGTAGACGGGATTTCAACTTTATCATATCTATAGACAGAATTTACCTTTACTACCTATGTCGGGTTATCAAGACAATGTGTTTCTTTGACAGGCGGTATATCAAGACCATGTATTTCTTCAATAGGAGGTAAATTCTTAACATCTTCAGCTTTAATACCTTTTTCTTTCATAGATTTCTTAGCCTCTTTCATATCTTCAGGACTGAGAAATAGAACTCCCCTCTTCTGCGGAGTAGGTTTAGGAATAGGCTCAGGAGTTGGCTCAATTGGCTCAGGAATTGGCTCAGGAAGAGTCCAATTACTTTCATTAGTCAACATATTATTCAATAACAATTCAGCTTGGTCGACTGTTCTTTCCCTGAAAACACAACTAACACAACTATCCTAGTGGTCCTTGGAAGCATCAGTTAGTCCATTATAAAAGATATCAAGTGTTTTATTTTTCTTAAGAGGATGATCAGGCAAAGCATTAAGTAATCGGAGAAGCCTCCCCCAAGCTTGTGGGAGACTCTCTTCTTCAATTTGCACAAAATTATATAGTTCCCTCAAGGCAGCTTGTTTCTTATGAGCAGGGAAATATTTAATAGAGAAGTAATAAATCATATCCCGGGGACTACGCACACAACCAGGATCAAGAGAATTAAACCAAGTTTTAGCATCACCCTTTAATGAAAATGGAAATATCTTAAGGATATAATAGTAGCAAGATTTCTCATCATTAGTGAACAAGGTGGCTATATCATTTAACTTAGTAAGATGTGCCACAATAGTTTCAGATTCATTGCCATAAAAAGGATCAGATTCAACCAAAGTAATTATCTCAGGATCAACAGAGAATTCATAATCCTTATCAGTAACAAAGATAGGTGAAGTAGCAAAAGCAGGGTCATATTTCAATCTAGCATTCAGAGATTGCTGCTTCCATTTAGCTAATAACTTCTTAAGATCATATCTATCATTGCAAGCAAGAATAGCTCTAGCGGCTTCTTCATACATAACATAACCCTCTGGAACAATAGTCAATTCATACTTAGGGGGAGAACCTTCATCATCACTATCTTTAATAATATCATCTTCAATAATTTCATTCTCTCTAACCCTAGCAAGTTGTTCATCAAGATATTTCACCTAATGGCACAGCAATATCAAGCATAGAAGTAGTTTCATCATAAGTATCATGCATAGCAGAAGTGGCATCATCAATAACATGCGACATATCAGAATTCATAGCAGTAGCAGGTTTAGGTGTCGCAAGCTTACTCAAAACAGAAGGAGAATCTAGTGTAGAGCTAGATGGCAGTTCCTTACCTCCCCTCGTAGTTGAGGGAAAAATCTTAGTTCTTTCGTCTTTCAAGTTCTTCATAGTGATCAGCAGATATAAATCCCAAGTGACTCAAAGAATAGAGCTATGCTCCCCGGCAACGGTGCCAGAAAATAGTCTTGATAACCCACAAGTAAAGGGGATCGCAACAGTTTTCGAGGGTAGAGTGTTCAACCCAAATTTATTGATTCAACACAAGGGGAGCCAAAGAATATTCTCAAGTATTAGCAGTTGAGTTGTCAATTCAACCACACCTGGATAACTTAGTATCTGCAGCAAAGTATTTAGTAGCAAAGTAGTATGATAGTAATGGTAAAAGTGGCAAAAGTAACAATAGCAGTTTTGTAGTAATTGTAATAGTAGCAAGGAAAAATAAATAAGCAAAGCACAATATGTGAAAAGCTCGTAGGCATTGGATCAGTGATGGATAATTATGTCGGATGCGATTCCTCATGTAATAGTTATAACATAGGGTGACACAGAACTAGCTCCAGTTCATCAATGTAATGTAGGCATGTATTCTGAATATAGTCATACGTGCTTATGGAAAAGAACTTGCATGACATCTTTTGTACTACCCTCCCATGGCAGCGGGGTCCTAATGGAAACTAAGAGATATTTAGGCCTCCTTTTAATAGAGTACCGGACCAAAGCATTAGCACTTAGTGAATACATGAACTCCTCAAACTACAGTCATCACCGAGAAGTATCCCGATTATTGTCACTTCGGGGTTGTCGGATCATAACACATAATAGGTGACTATAGACTTGCAAGATAGGGTCAAGAACTCACATATATTCATGAAAACATAATAGGTTCAGATCTGAAATCATGGCACTCGGGCCCTAGTGACAAGCATTAAGCATAGCAAAGTCATAGCAACATCAATCTCAGAACATACTGGATACTAGGGATCAAACCCTAACAAAACTAACTTGATTACAGGGTAAATCTCATCCAACCCATCACTGTCCAGCAAGCCTATGATGGAATTACTCACGCACGGCGGTGAGCATCATGAAATTGGTGATGGAGGATGGTTGATGATGACGACGACGACGAATCCCCCTCTCCGGAGCCCCGAACGGACTCCAGATCCACCCTCCCGAGAGAGATTAGGGCTTGGTGGCGGCTCTATATCGTAAAACGCGATGAAACTTTCTCTCTAATTTTTTTCTCCGTGAAAGCAAATATATAGAGTTAGAGTTGAGGTCGGTGGAGCTCCAGGGGGCCCACGAGGCAGGGGGCGCGCCCCCACCCTTGTGGACAGGGTGTGGGCCCCTGGCCTTGATTCTTTCGCCAGTATTTTTTAATTTTTTTGAAAAGTTCCTCCGTGGATTTTCAGGTCATTCCGAGAACTTTTTATTTCTACACAAAAATAACACCATGGCAGTTCTGCTGAAAACAACGTCAGTCCGGGTTAGTTTCATTCAAATCATGCAAGTTAGAGTCCAAAACAAGAGCAAAAGTGTTTGGAAAAGTAGATACGTTGGAGACATATCAGTTACCGGGCCGTAAAATGGGCTATTTGCGAAGAGACCATTAACAGGCATTTCATGGGCCAGCCCGCGAACTTTTGACCAAGTCAAATGGGTCGGCCTTTGTAAGCTAAAAGGGCCAGTGGTGGGCCGTCACATGTGTCGACATATCATAGGCGCCTATCTGACCCACTGACGAGCTGACACGTATTTCCTCTGGCCAATCAGAATTTTACACGTGGAAAATTCCCATTGGTCCAGGGTGTTAACAGGTTATCGGATCCAAAACCGGACCCGATAGCTTAACAGCGACCCGTTACGGTGGATGCCATGTGTCGGTCACCCTTGACAAAAGAACTTATGTGACGCGCGATTTATCATCATGGAAGTGGACACTTCCGTGATGATAATTTTGGTAATGTCACGGAACACTTCTACGACAGCACATGTATGACTATCTTGATTCTGTCATAAAATCGTCATGGATGTACATGCATGACAGAAAACGTGACCTACTGTGAGAAACACGCATCATCACAGAAGTGTATTTTTTTGTAGTGAACCCCTCCGACACTCTAGCTCTGTATTTCTCCCAACCTTATTCCTCTCCTACACATATGCATGGATGCCGATCGATCTCCCTCAATACATAAGGTAGGTCTCTCTCCTCCTCCACACATATACCAGCCATTGTACCTCTATAGTTGGGTCTCTCCCCCACCCCCCCACACACAACGATAGTCGAGCACTGTAGGTAGGTATCCATGCCACAGAGACAAATTGCACATGTCCCCTCTCACGGTATAGTAGGCCAGCCACCCTATATCTTTAACGTGGGCACACACAAATTCGATGGCACTCTTTATCGACTGCGCGCGCACACACACACATCATCATCATCATCCCTCTCTTCGATTCTATGGATCCCTCGCGCTGATGATACCTCCACTCTCTTCTCGTGGATCGCCCCCTCTATATATATGATATATCCAAGCCTCTGTTTCGCACACATTGCGTATGTTACATTTTTTGATTGAAATATCATCGACACATATTCATTGTCTATCTCTCACGCCCCCCTAAACACTCACAAACCCACACACCATATCTCTCTATGTTTGTATCTCTCTCACACAACCCCACGTAGGTGGTTTACGTACACGAAGATAATAGGTGCACGTACTCACACTTTGTGCCCAGCCACACCTACGCGGGTACACAGTGGAGCTCATTTCTATACGAAATGGCAGCCCACATGCTAATTTGAGCGTGTGTAGCAGTTGTTTGCCTACGAAGTCGTGTACCACGCGTGCACGAAACAAAGTTCGACTTGATGCATTGGCGCGTTGTTTTTAAATAAAGTTATATCGCTCAATGGCACGTACATAGAATATAAAACGATTTTTATGGAGAAAAAGGTAGTCCGCTCCACTATATACAATGGAGCTTGCCTGCCTGGGCTTGTCTCTCTTCAGAGTATCTCACACAAGGCAGCGGTGGCTTCTCTTTCTCCCACCGTTGGTCACTAATCCGGCCGCATCCCATCCGTCGGCGAAAAGGGAAGATGTGCATCGTTTCTCTGTTCGACGACGCTGAGGCAGCATATCCTGATCTGCGGTACCCGTCGTTATCTCTGACCAAGCTCCAGCGTGGTAGGGCCTACGCCACTTGCTCAATGCCGCAGTATGGGCAGATCCCGCCCGCCGCTGCTCTCCTAGTTACATCCTGATGACCCCCAGGTATCCCCTCCGGCCTTGCTCCATTGCCCATCTTTCGATGTTGCTGCATGTGGAAAACCGTGTTGTTATCTTCCCTTAGGACAAGGAATATGCTTCTTTTTTGTCGTCGTATGTGTCATCAACTGTTATTGGCCAGTAATTATTTCCTTTCTACCTAGTTTTTTCAAACAGGGTTATCCATTTCACCTCGTTGCTATTGCGACCTTTTGGTGAACTGCACAAATCACTTTTTTCTTAAGAGTGTTTTGTGTAGTTGTACTAAAATGTCACATGGGTAACGTCTCTACATTTGAGTGCGACTACACAAAGGGAGATTGGTTTTTCTCTATCCTCCTCATCTAACTCCAAGCCTAATCTTCTCCAACTATTTGCTTAATCTTCTCCAACTAGTTAGTCTTAAGAAAGACTGCAAAGGTGATCGGCTTCTATTTGTATATTTGTTGTTTCATCAACAGTCCTCTATTATTGTAATCACACTTAATATCTTTGGAACAGGGACGCTCAGCTCTATTTTAGTGGAACTGCACAAAATGATCGGAATGTTCCATGCTCCTGACAGCTACTTTTTCCCCAATGTGCCGTGTTGATTTAGACAGAGTTGGGGGGAAGTTGCTGCCAATGAAAGCATGGATCAATTTTAATTTAACTCCTTCTCACAACTTTGTCTTCAGTTGTGATGTAAATATTAGCTCTGATCTGCTAATCATTGAGATGCATTAGCAAGGAAGTTAGTTTTTTATTTTTTTCGAAAGAGCATGGATGGCAAGACATACGAAACCAAATCTGAAAGCTCAGAGCATTGTACAATTTCATGTCACTAGAAAATTATTTGTATAGTACATCAATTATGTAAACAAATGCTGGAAGCTTGATAGCATTGCCAGAAGCCTCTTCAGCATCCAGGTCCATGTGCCATGCACAAAATTATACTCCCTCTGTTCCTAAATATTTATCTTTTTTAGAAATTTCAAATGGACATATTTTAGAGTGTAGATTCACTCATTTTGCTTCATATGTAGTCACTCGTTGAAATATCTAGAAAGACAAATATTTAAGAACGGAGGGAGTAGTGCACAAACGCATGGGAGACTCAGCTCAGTCATTGTGCCACACTAATAGTGAGTAATGAGCAGTCAAATCATAAGCCCCACCTTTCCCACTCTAAGTTGCTCGGAAGAAGCAACCATCAATATGCTCTTCTTTAAATCCGCTCATACTACTCCCTCCGTCACTGTTTATAGAGCGCGCTTCAACAATCTCTGGGACCAAGGCGACTAGCGATCAGCCTGAAAAATAGCATTGGTAGTAATAGCACGGCGTCTATTACTAGAGGAAATAATGCATACACACATGCATGCAGTGCTTCCACCCCGGGTACACACATGCATGCACTTACTCCACTACGGTACACACCTGGTACATCGAGAGAAAATTGTGTACTTGATTGCGGTTACCATGCCCTAATTAATTGAGCATTAAACCAAACGCGTCTGAAATCTCTCTGGTGGTGGAAATGCATGGAGAGAAATGCTGTCAGGACCCCGACTCAATGCCACACCGATCTAGCATGTAACACCTCATATCACTTTGCGGCCTCACGCACGGTATTCCCACGGGTGTCGCCTTACCAGGCTCGGGACCGTTTGCGCCTTTTGGCACACGTATATGATAGTGTCGCTAGCATCCATATGACAAGGACCCTGGGCTAACATGGCTAGTCGTGAACCCAAAGTGACACTAACTTACAGGGATAGGCATACATGACCCAGCAACAAACGTGTCGGTCATCAGCGAGTGAATCCGGGCTGTAGCAACTGGGCTAGCAGGACACCGGTAAACCGGGCTGCAGCAGGCTAACAGGACTCCGATAGACACTGTGTGACATTTCCCCGAAGGGACAGACACAGGAACGAACAAGGACACATGCCGGCCAGCCTAAGTGTTCCGGAGCAGTAGCAAGCTACCATGGCTCAGTGGAAGCACTAGGAGACATTTCCCGGTAAGAGAGGCTACCAAGGATAAACAACTAGATAGTCAGATTCCACACATACCAAGCATTTCAATAACACACACACACACACACAATATGCTCGATATGTGCGAATACAACATGGCATCAAAACATGACTCTACAACTCAAGTATTTTATTCAATAGGCTCCGAGGAGCGAGATATTACAAACATGGGTCTCATGACCCAACATACAGAGCATACAAGCAACAAGCACAAACGGAAGCTTAACATGTCTGAGTACAGACATCTACAAATGAAAAAGGCTGAGAAGCATGACTGTATACAAGACCCTTCCAAGGGTACAAGATCTTAGCTGAGGTAACAAGCTAAACGTCGGAGTCCACGCGGAACTACTAGCGAAGTGCAAAACATAAAATAGGAAAACGTGAGTACAAATGTACCCAACAAGACTTACATCAGAACTAACTACATATGCATCATTATCAACAAAGGGGGTGGTGGATTTTAACTACAGCAAGCCAACTTTGACTCGGTGGCTATCTTGAACTACGACTACAAGGAACTCTTTTGAGGTGGCACACATGAGTCCACATATACACCATATCAATACACCACTATGGATCCGCTCCCGTCTCCCTACGATAATGCCATCCATAGCACTCATGCTTATCTTGCGTATTTTAGAGTATCCACTTTCACTTGTCTATGAACTGTATAGGCAACCCAGAAGTCCTTTACCGCGGACACGGCTATTCGAATAGATAATGTTAACCCTGCAGGGGTGTACTTCTTCACACACGCTCTTACCACTTGTCGCCGTTTACACGACATGTACTCGGCAACCTTCAAGCGGAAGCCCAGCGAGGGTTTCGGCCACGACCTGACTAAGCACACAAGTCCAGGTTTATCGCCTATTCGGGTTCCATCCGCAAGGAGATTCGGCCGGGGTGTCGCTCACGGCCCCAAACAATGTGAGCAGGGTTCCCAAGCCCACCATCCGGGTGCCAGTTGGTACACCGTGCCACTGCACCTAGTCTGTCCCAAGCTCACCTGTACTGGGTGCCACTTGGTAGACTACTAGCACTACCTACAAACACCAGAAACTAGTTGCAACTTCTGGACAGAGATCGAGTTGATTAATAAGTCGAGAGGGGCACTTGAGCATTCCAATGTGTGGTAGTAGCTGATCATGGATCACAAACACAGAACTCACTTCCTGAGGACGGCTTCAATGATACAACCCACCATGTACTCCTACATGGCCTCTCACCGCTACCTCTACCAAATCGTGTTCACACACTTAGCTCACACACAGTAGGACATGTTCACAACATTCCAATTCATCCCCGATGAATCAGACCTGACTCAACTCTAAGCAATAGCAGGCATGACAAACAAGCATGAATGAGTAGGCACATCAGGGCTCAAGCAACTCCTACTCATGCTAGTGGGTTTCATCTATTTACTATGGTAATGACAGGTCATGCAGAGGAAAGGGGTTCAACTACCGCAGGAAGTAACAGATATGTCGCTGTTGTCCTAATGCAGTAAAGAAGAGCAGGAGCGAGAGAGTGGGATTGTATCGGAATGAACAAGGGTTTTTTGCTTGTGTGGCACTTCTGAAGATAGTATAGTTTTTCATCGGTGTCATCGAACTCATCGTCGGAACGTCGTCTATTGAGAGGGGACAAATACTGGCAAACAAGAAAGAATACAATCAATGCAATGCACAATATGATGCATGAATGTTATATGGCAATATGCTATGGTTTGAGCTAATGCAACTAGTAGCAAGTCAAATGGAGTTGGTTTGAATCCAGGATTCAAATTCAAACTCCATATGTGACATTTCAAATGCCATTAATTCAAATTATTGTATACAACAGCTTTAAGTTGTTCAAACATGCACGATAATGCCATAAACAGATTCTTTGGATTTTTCTGATCATTTTTCATATATAACTTGTTTCATTTGGAGTTACGGTTGAATTTCTATGAATTTTAGAAGTTTTGAATATTTTCTAAAAATAGTAAATCATTTAAGATTTATTTAAATTCCAGAAACCATTTACTGCATCAACATGATGTCAGTGTGATGTCATCAGGTCAACAACGTTAGCACAGGTCAAACCTGACGCTCGGACCCACATGTCATAGACTCTGTTTGTCGGTGTACTAGAGTAGGGGTACCCTAGTATCCCGAACTTGTGCACGGGCAGTCGCAACACCCCGCGGCAAGGCTTGTCGGGTGACCGCCAAGGTCCTCCGTGGTTCATTTGGAGCCATTCAAGAACAAAGTATTCAAGCCAAGGAGACAAGGCCCCGGCAAGAGGAGCTTGCCGGGAAGGCCAACCAAGGCATCTCAAGGAACTTGCCGCGACGCGCCATGCGTCCCGGCAAGACTCGGTGAGCGACAAGCTTCCGGACGCGACAAGACAATGACCGCGGCAAGGTGCTTGCGGTGGCAAGCTACCACCCTGTGCCCACGCTCTAGCATATCCACCAACGTGTCGCCCTGGGGCCTTTCCAGGCGCGCGTGGCAGAAGGCTGTGCAGCCAGCGGTGCGCGGTGGCAAGCGGCGCTGACAAGATTGCCGTCGTGGCGAGCGGTGGCGTCCCTGACGGTCCCTTTTTGCACTATTTGGGCGACGCAGACGGGCATTTAATGCCTTTGTCCCCTGCCGTCAGGGTTAGGTAGGATACACTGTACAAGTAGTTGTACCAACTACAATTCCCTTTCCATTTTTACCCTTGTCTATGTTGCCACCTGTCGGTGACCCCTTGAGCATATAAAAGGAGGCCCATGCACAACGTAGAGAAGGGTTCGGAAGGCTCGAGGCCAGAAAACACTCACGCTCGGTCTCGTTAGCAGCTAGGGTGTACTGTAGCATTCAGCGCTCCCGAGCAAGAACTCAATACAATCAGACAAGCAGCAGTAGGAGTATTATCTCTCCGGAGAGCTCCGAAGCTGGGTAAACTGCTCGTGTGCTTCGCCTCGATCTGCTCTTCGTGCGATCTCCGCCCCCCGCCGAACCGAAAGGGGCTCGGTCCGCCGGTCCCATAGGTGTTCGTGGATTAGTTTCCCTGACATCTTTGGCGCGCCAGGTAGGGGGCGTCGAGATTGTGCGAACCTGATCCGGTGTTCACACGAGCTAGATCTTCATCTTCTTCATCGACATGCCACCGAAGAAGAAGGCTTCGGAGGCAGCTGTTCCGTCCACGTCGATCCCACCACCACCGCAGCAAACGGGCGGTGGGGTAGACGCCGGCGGAAGGACGGGCGTCGACGAGGGAGCTCACAGTGCTGTCAGGTCCAAGGACAAGGCTGCGCAGACCTCGGCGTCCGTACGTACCCCGCGCCCATCTCAGGAGGCGCAGGACCGACAGCGTCATGGTATTCGCAGTACCATGCACTCGTTGGACCAAGATCGAGCTGGTGGATCTCGGGGTGCTCAAGACCAGCATGCATGCCAACATGCTGGCGCGAGCGAGGCCCGGTCGCCTGGACGGGATACTGCTCCTTCTAACATAGTTAGAAGTCCGAGCATATCCCGCTCCTCGCACTGTTCGCCACTGCCGCCCACCACTCCAGTAGAAGCTTTGGCGCGAGCTCAACTGCTCCTGGATTACCCTCCAACGACAGACAAGATCGACGAATGGAGGGCCACCATTTAGAGTCTCATCGGCTTTGAAAACGGCGACACTCCGCGGCAGCCGAGTACATCGCTGCCGCGGCAGGACTGCCAGGCGCGAGCCGATGGCGACGAAACCGGTGGGGGTGCAACTACCATGCGCTCTCCGCCCCGAAGGCCAAGATCGCCGACTCGCCGGATCCACCTCGACAGCGACTCCACCGCATCATCAGATCTACGAGCTCGTCGCGATCAGCGCCACGAACGACAGCAAGAAGACGCTCGTACTCGCATCGAGCACCGAAGAGAAGCGCGGCGTCAATCAGACTAGCGCACTGGGCCCACTGACGACATGCATGCGCCAGGGGAACCAGACGACTTGCCGTACGCGGTAGGTTGCCCTGCGTTCACTCGTGAGCTGCGGCAAGTCCAGTGGCCCACCAAGAAGAATTTCAAGCCAGATGTACCAGAGAAGTACGACGGCAAGTCGCATCCGTCGGAGTTCCTCAGCATCTACACCATTGCAGTGCAAGCTGCCGGGGGGCGGGACGACAAGATCCTTGCCAACTACTTCCCACTGGTGCTCAAGCCCAATGTCAGATCCTGGCTCATGCACTTGCCGGACAACTCCATATCTTCCTGGGCAGACCTATGCCATCAGTTTGTCGGCGCCTTTACAGGCGGCCACAAGCCTCATGGCCAAGAGAGCGACCTTCATCTGCTCGCCCAGAAGGAAGGAGAGCCCCTGCGCAAGTATATTCAGAGATTCAGCCGTGTACAGCACAACATCCCAGATGTCCACCCTGCCGCGGTCATCAGCGCGTTCCATCAGAACGTGCGAAACCGCAGGATGCGGGAGGAGATGGCGATGTGTAAGATCAGAGACGTCAGTGAGCTATATGCCCTAGCCAACAAGTGTGCACGTGCTGAGGAAGGGAGGAAACTCCCCGGAGAGAATACAGAAGCAGGAGGATCTGATAGCGAGGATGCTGCTCCGGCAAAGAAAAACCGGCGGTGGAACAACAGGAAGAAGAAAGGCAAAGAAGTGCTAGTCGTTGAGAAGTCCGGCAACGGAGGTGGCGCCAAGAAAGCCAAAGCTGGTAGCTCCGGCAAGGAGATTGCCGCAGGCACCAACTACCAGGCTGTGGCGGTCGCCGACAAGCAGGACGTCACCAACAAGCAGTACTGCAAGATCCACCGCACCAAGGGCCATGACCTCCAGAGCTGCAAGAAGGTCGAGCAGCTTGTCGAACAGCAAAAGGCTGAGTACGAGCAATGCGACAAGGAGAAGGCCCAGGAAGGTGCTGGAGGAGCTGGCAAGAAACGCCCCGGCCGAGGAGGACGCCGCGGCAAGGCCAAGCAGCGGAAAGGAGACAGACCTCCCCGCGGCCGACAAGGATGAAGATGACGATGACGACGAAGATATGGACGATGACGAAGCCGATGAGTAGGAGTTCCAGAAAGCCACAAAGGTCCTGTGCGTTGACGGTGGTGCTTCTCTGCATACTTCACACCGCCAGCTCAAGCAGTGGGTGCGGGAAGTCAATGCGGCAGAACCACCCATCGAGTCACGCAAGCCTCTGAAATGGTCCAGCACGCCTATCATCTTTGATATTGAGGATCACCCTGATCGCATAACTGCGGTCGGGTGCTTGCCAATGTTGGTTTCACCAACTATCCGCAACCTCAAGGTCACTAAGATGCTAGTTGATGGCGGGGCCGGCTTGAACCTGATCTCCTCCGCGGTACTCCAGAAACTCCAGATCCCTGACAGCGAGCTCAAAGAGACCGGCACATTCCAAGGAATCAATCCGGGAAGGAGCAAGCCGAAGGGAAAGATCACGTTGCCGGTGACATTTGGCAGCGAGTTTAACTTCAGGACTGAGAGGGTCACCTTTGACGTTGCTGACTTTCCATTGCCTTACAATGGGATACTCGGCCGTCCAGCACTCGCCAAATTCATGGCAGCCTCTCACTATGCATACAACATGCTGAAGATGCCAGGCCCGATAAGTGTCATCTCTGTCCCTGGCGACAAGAAGGATGCTCTTATCTGCACCGACAAGATCTACCGGGAAGCAGCAGCCGCAACAGATCGCAAGTCACTTGCCGTTGAAGCTCCCGGGGGGAAGAAGAAGACCAAGTCCGGCAAGAGCTCTGATGCCCACTCCGGCAAGCGCACCTCTTCGGAGTGCTGCGCTACCGTCGAGGACGCACCATCGAGCTCCACCGGCAAGTGTAAGAAGACAATGTCAGCTCCACCAGAGACCAAGAAGGTGTCCGCCAAGGAGGACGACACTGGTGATACCTTTACCATCAGTGCCACTCTCGACCCTAAATAGGAAAGCGCGCTCGTTGCTTTCCTGCGGGCGAATGTCGACGTGTTTGCGTGGCAACCATCTGACATCCCCGGTGTTCCCAGGAAAGTAATCGAGCATCATCTTGTCGTCTGTCCTCATGCGCAGCCCGTCAAGCAGAAAGTCAGGAAACAGGCAGTGGAGCGCCAAGAATTCATCGCAGAAGAAATCAAGAAATTGGAAGCAGCAGGCCTTGTCAGAGGAGTGCTCCATCCTACGTGGTTGGCCAATCCTGTAGTCATGCGCAAGGCAAACGGGAAATGGAGGCTTTGTATCGACTTTACCGATGTCAATAAAGCTTGTCCCAAAGACCCATTTCCCTTGCCGCGCATTGACCAGATTGTTGAGTCCACGGCTGGATGTGACTTGCTTTCATTTCTTGATGCATACTCAGGATACCATCAGATCTTCATGGCAGAAGAGGATGAGGAAAAGACCGCATTCATCACCCCATGTGGCACATACTGTTTTGTATGGATGCCTTTCGGTTTAAAGAATGCTGGTTCAACATTTGCAAGGGTAGTCCATGACGCTTTTGAGCCACAAATACACAGAAATGTGGAAGCCTACATTGATGACATAGTGGTCAAGAGCAAGGACAAGGCAACTCTGATTCAAGATTTATACGAAACCTTTGCAAATCTGCGCAAGATCAACCTCAAGCTTAACCCCGAGAAGTGTGTAAATGGAGTCCCCTCCGGCAGGCTTCTCGGGTTCTTTGTGTCTCAGCGGGGAATTAAAGCCAATCCCGACAAGATCAAGGCCATTGAGCAGATTGAAGCACCAAAGCGCGTCAAGGATGTACGAAGGCTTGCCAGTTGCATGGCTGCTCTCAGCAGGTTTATCTCTAGGTCTGCTGAGCGCGCCCTGCCATTTTTCAAGATATTGAAAAAGGCAGGTCCAATGAAATGGACTCCGGAAGCGGAGGCTGCACTGTAGGACTTGAAGAGATACCTGTCCTCCACTCCAACACTTGTCGCACCTAAGCCACAAGAGAAGTTGCTGCTATATATAGCGGCAACCAATCAAGTGGTTAGTGCTGCGTTGGTGGCGGAGAGGGAGGCAGATGATGAGCCGACAACCGTGGCATATGCATCCAACGACAAGCAGGGGACTTCACCGACAAGCTCTGGTCCCGACAAAGATGGATCTGCACAGGCGCGTAGGGAGGTGCAGAAGAGAATGGTGCAGCACCCAGTTTACTTTGTCAGTTCCCTTCTGCAGGGGGCTAGATCAAGGTACTCTGGTGTGCAGAAATTGCTTTTCGGCCTTCTCATGGCCTCGAGAAAGCTGCGCCATTACTTCCAAGCACATGAGATCATAGTCGTCACTCGTTTTCCGCTGAAGAGGATACTGCAAAATCCAGAAGCAACAGGCAGGATTGTCGAGTGGGCACTGGAACTGTCAAGCTTTGGCCTCAAGTTTGAGAGCACTTCAACTATCCAAAGCAGAGCATTGGCAGAGTTCATAGCAGAGTGGACGCCAACACAAGATGAAGAAATCCCAGAAACAAGCATCCCCGTCAAGGAAGCAAGCAAAGAGTGGCTGATGTACTTTGATGGTGCCTTCTCGCTGCAAGGTGCCGGTGCGGGCGTGCTACTTGTTGCACCCACCGGAGAGCACCTCAAGTACGTAGTCCAGATGCATTTTCCCAAGGAGCAAGCAACAAACAATACCGCAGAGTATGAAGGTTTGCTTGCCGGTCTCAGGATCGCAGCAGACCTTGGGATCAAGAAGCTCATTGTCAGGGGTGACTCACAGCTTGTCGTCCGCCAAGTGAACAAGAATTATTAGAGTCCGTTGATGGAAGCCTACGTTGATGAAGTGAGAAAACTAGAAGAGCACTTTGATGGTCTACAGATGGAACATGTTCCAAGAGCTCAGAACGACATTGCTGACAGCCTGTCAAAGTGCGCCGCACTTAAGTTACCTGTGGAACCAGGGATCTTTGTGCTCAAGCTGACCCAACCGTCTGTAACGCCATCAACTGGACAGAGCAAGAAGAGGAAGTTGATTTCTGGTGACTATTTTCAGGCAGAGCTTCCCGAAGCCGCCGCCAAGAAGGTCCCCAAGATCAACACCAAGAGTGCTGAGGAGCAGTCTGCTCCGGCAAGCCCTAGGGTTTGTTCCGTTGAAGCAGACGCTCCCGACAAGTTTGCTGGGGAACATCAAGCTCCGGCTGAGCCGCAGGTTCTTGCCGTAGAAGCGGATTTTCCCGCAGCAGCAGATGTGCCTTTAGTCCTTGTTGTCGAGCCGCAAGCTCCAGCATGGGCACAGCAGATTGTCCATTTCCTTCAGACAGGAGAGCTTCCCGAAGAGCAAGAAGAAGCGGAAAGAGTAGCCCGACAGTCAAGTATGTACAAGTTTGTCAACAACACACTGTACAGAAGAAGACTCAACGGTGTGAAATTGAAGTGTATTCGCCGGGAAGACGGACAACAGCTGTTGGCAGAGATACATGGAGGCATATGTGGTGACCACATTGGCGCGAGAGCACTTGCCGGCAAAGCATTCTGCCAAGGCTTCTTTTGGCCGACATCCCTCCAGGATGCAACTGCACAAGTAACCAAGTGTGAAGCGTGCCAGTTCCATTCCAAACAGATACACCAGCCAGCTCAAGCTCTCCAGACGATCCCTTTATCCTGGTCATTTTTGGTCTGGGGGCTCGACATCCTCGGCCCCTTCCCTCGAGCTGTCGGGGGCTTCGAGTACTTGTACGTTGCAATCGACAAGTTCACAAAGTGGCCGGAAGTGGAACCAGTGAGGAAGGTGACAACACAGTCAGCAGTCAAGTTCTTCAGGTCGATTGTTTGCCGTTTCGGAATCCCTAACCGGATCATCACCGACAACGGCACAAAATTCACGAGCCGCACCTTCATGCAGGACGTCCAAGATCTTGGCGCCAAGGTCTGCTTCGCTTCTGTTGCTCATCCGAGAAGCAACGGTCAAGCGGAGAGGGCAAATGCTGAAGTGCTACGTGGGCTCAAGACCAGGACTTTCGACAGGCTGCGCAAGTGCGGAAAGAGCTGGATCGAGGAGCTGCCGGTGGTTCTTTGGTCAATCAGGACGACGCCAAATCGAGCCACTGGCCAGACACCTTTCGCTCTAGTCTATGGAGCAGAGGCAGTTCTCCCCACGGAACTCGTATACGGGTCACCTCGAGTGCTCGCTTATGATGAGCTCGAGCGAGAGCAGCTGCGACAAGATGACGCGCTTCTCCTTGAGGAGAACCATCTTCAGGCCGCTGTACGAGCTGCTCGATACCAGCAAGCTTTGCGCCGCTACCATAGCCGCAAAGTTAATGCCAGAAGTTTCGAGGAAGGCGACCTTGTTCTTCCGCGCGTTCAGTCCGCCAAGAATTCCAACAAGTTGACGCCGAAGTGGGAAGGCCCTTACCGGGTGAAACGAGTCACTAGGCCTGGCGCTGTCCGCCTTGAGACCGAAGATGGCATTCCGGTGAGCAACTCCTGGAACATTGAGCATCTTCGTAAGTTTTACCCGTAGGGCGCGGTTGCTGGAACCTGCTCCGGCAACCACCTTTTGTACAAGTCTTGTCGATGTTGCATGTAATCCTTCGTACAAAGCCGGGCGCAGACCCCGTGCATAAATAAAGCTTATGTGCTCCGCACATCTTGTCAATTTCATGCTTTCTTCTTTATTACATGTGTTGTCTGACACTTTGTGCAGCACCTACCCCCGGTAAGCAATAACGAGCCATAAGGCTCCATATCTTTATTTTCTCTTCTTTCTCTTTCTCAAAGGAAGGAAGGTTCCCTCGCCCACAAGTTTGCCGGGGGGAAAGGAGAGGATAATGGTGTGGACCAGGCGTCGTTCAAGAAAGTTTCGCCTTACCGGGAAGCAAACGACAGAAAAGTTAAGTTGCCAAAGTTTGAGCAATCAGTTTTAAATTTTTTAATAAGTTGCCAAAGTTTGAGCAATCAGTTTTAAAATTTTTAAGTTATCTTCCTCGAACGACCGTGCTTTGTATGGAAAACCTGTGCACGGAGGAATCAACTCGTAGCTAGTTGCGCCCTTACTTTGTTTCGAGTCCGCTCAACAACTTAAGTGAGCTGCGAGTAGTTGCGCCAAGGTTTCTTGTCGGTAGCGGCACCGCCAGCAGGCTGTTGACGTCCCGCACTCAGCGCTCGCGGCTAAGGTGCCTGCGCCGACAAGTTCCCTAAAAGCGTAGGGCAAAAACATACAAAGGAAGGAATCAAGTAAAGGAAATAACATAGCAATTACTACTCAAAATAGAGTCATATTACAAGATAGCTTGTCGCAGCTCTAACAGATTGTTCTCATAACATGACCAGCAGCGACAAGAAAAAGAGAAAACGGGCAGCCTAATCTATGCGATCGCCCTCAACCCTCTTGATCCCGCTCACCTTGTCCACAATGGGTGCGACAAGGGCCTTGAGCGCTTCCAGATCAGCATCTGGCGGCAAGGACCTGAGGACGTTGGTGAGGTTGAGGCCTGGGTTGCGGAAGGCCACCTTCACCAGCACCTTTTGAAGAGCTCCCGCGTAGATCTTGCGCGACTCGTCGGCCAGCTGCTTTGGGATCCTCTCCCGGAGTCGCTGGAGGGCCGTCGCCACGCCTTTAAAGAACAAGCTGAGCTTGGCGCTAGGTTGGAGGTGCTCATCAGAGGGATACCCGAGATCCTCCATCCCCAGTTGCGCCAGCTCCCTGTCGATGGCAGCGGCAACATCCACGAGACCCTCCTCCAGTGCTGCACATTCTCCCTGAAGGTGTTCTGGGCGGCAACAGCACTCGCCAGCAGCGCCTCGTTGGCCTTGATCTTCTCCTTCAAGGCCACCTCCTGCCCCCTGGCGCCGTCCAGCGTCTGGGTCAAGGTGGCCAGCTTCAGCTCAAGATCAGCGTTGGAGTCCTTGGCGGCGCTTAGCTCCTTGCTCCTCTCGGCGAGGAGACCCTGCAGCTCGCCATGAGCGATGGCGTCCTTCTCGCACTCACGCTTGAGAGCGGCAAGATCCTCGCCGCTCGCCTTGAGATCGGCCTCCAGTTGCGCCACCTTCGTCTCCAGCTCCTTCTTGGCGGCCTCGGCAGCTGCGGCAGCATCCTTTGCTTCCTTGAGAGCCCCGCCAAATGTTTGCTCACACGCGACAAGCTCCTCCTCGTGGCTGTCAAGGTTGACCTTCCGCTGCGCCAACTCGCCTTCCTGCGCAGATAGCTTCTCGGCAACAAGCCGCTGTTGCTCTTCAGCTTCAGCCTTCTCGAGGAGGAAGGCTTTCTGCTCCTCGACGAGTTGCTCCCGCTCCTCTGCCAAGGACCGGAGAGCTTCCTGGCGAAGACCCCAGAGCTCCTCCGCGCGCTTCTCGATGTCAACTCCCGCCTTCGCGACAAGCGCTTCTCGGGATTCCAGCCTGGCCTGTCGGACGCGGTAGAGCGACAACAGCTTCCGCAGCAACCGCTCCTCCTCAGGCTCGTCGCTGCTGCTGCTTGGCGCGTCGACCATCGTCAGCCCAGCGGAGGCGAGCACCTCTCCATCCAAGATTTCTCCTTTGACCGGCGCCCTGGAGCTTGACGCCCAGGGGAGCTTGATGAAGATGCCATCGCCGGCCTTCAAGTAGGCGCCGGGCTAGGGCTCTTCGGAGCCTGACGCTGCAGCGGCGGCGGAGGGATCGGCGGTCGGCGTAGCGCCTAGCGCTCCTGCGGCCTCAGGGCCGTCAGTGCAATCGCCGGACCCCTCGCCAGCTTCTGCGGCGGCAGCTTTGGCGGCCTCTTCACCGGCGGGATCATCAGCGCCAGCTCCTTCTTCGGTGGTAGCGACGTCGTCGTTGTTGCCGCGCGCGTTCTCCTCGCCGGTGACTTCGGTCTCCATTGGCTCCGTGGCAGATGGATCAGACGACCGGAGAAGGGAGAAAAGTCAAGCAAATATTCAAAAAGAAGATCAGAAAGGGAAGTTTTCAAGCAAGAGGATTACCTGTACTAGGATCTGCAGTCGTGGTTTTAACCACCGGAGGGTCGCTGGTGTTGTCCCTTGTCGGAGAACTCTCCCTTGCCGGAGAATGCTCCCTTGCCGGGGAATCCTCCCTTGCCGGTGTAGTCGAAGCAGATAGCATTTCGGGAGCGGCTTCCGGGCACTCCTGGTGAGGCTGCTCTGCTCCTACACAAACCAACAGTCAGGTATCAGCAAAGAAAGAGCACCCATGCGCGCCTAACAGCAGGAAGTGAACCATGTACTTACGCTGGGGGCTGCGCTGGGGGCTACTTTGGGGAATGATTGCCGGGTCCGGCAAGGTGGTCTCGGACATGTCCCCTGCCCTCGCAATGGGTTCATCCTCGATGACAATCACCGGGGCCTTGGCTCTCTTCACCGCTCTCTGGGCCAGAGTTCTAAAAAGGAATGGGTTCGGAGTAAAGCAAATCAGATACAAGACATAACAGCAAGAATTGAAGAACTACAAGTACAGCAAGGAATCTTACTCTTCTTCTTCTTCCTCGTCGGAGCTGAGCGCGGAGAGGTCAAAGTCCGGCCCACCTTCGGTGCGACGAGGCGGAGGAGTAGGTTCCCTTGGGCGCTTGGCGAGAGCAGGAGCGGCGGACCGGGAAGACCCCGCTCCAGTTGCCGCAGCGGCGTGAGGTGCTCCCGCGGCAACAGTGCTTGCCGCGGTGGAGCGCGTCGCGCGGCGCGGCGGCTGTTGACTCGTCTGCCTCCCTGCTACGTCCCTGGCCTTGCGGAGACGTCTTCTTGGTGGAGCTGGGGGCTCCGCTTGCGGCGGGCTGTCTGGAGGTGGAGAAGAGGTGGAGCTGATCCTCAACGAGTCGCTCGCACCCTCGGCGGGCTCGCTCGACTCAGCCTCAGGCCCGACAAGCTCTTCCTCGCCGGAAAGCTCTTCCTCGCCGGCAAACTCCTCTCGCTCGGCAAGGCTTGCCGCCTCTGCTGCCTCCGCCTCCTCCACGGTGAATCCAAACACGCCCGCGGCTGCGGCTGCCGCCGCCTCTTCTAGCCTAGTGGCGATGCAGTGCATCTCATCATCGGTGGTGTCGCGAGTAAGGCTCTTCTGTTCATCGGCGCGAACTGGCACTTCTATCAAGCTGTCAAAGAACTCCCGCACGATGTCGTCTGCAGGCTCTTGCCAAGTGGGGACAATTCCATGCGAGTCGCACAACGGCATCATTGCACGGATGCGGTCGAGCGAGGAGTTGTTGCATAGTGGAACGACACTCCTCGGCAACCTGAACGCTCCGGGATGTTCAGGATCGTGCTTGAACAGTTCCAGGAGCATCGCGTCCAATTCCAAGACAGTGAAGTTGAAGTTGAGGCCCGGGCGCAGCCTCATGATATCCGCCGCGTTCTGAAACTCCCAGGCGGGTCTCCTCCTCTCCTGCAGGGGGGCGATGCGGCGGCGAAGGAAATCTGCGCCAACGGCGCCTACAGTGAGCCCGGCAAGCCTGAGGCATAGGATCCGGGTGACGGCAATCTTCAGCCTAGCGTCTTCCGAGGCCACGCTGCTCCAATCGTTGCCGCGCACTACTGGAGCTTGGCGCTGAGCAGTAAATGGCTGCGGGTTCTCCTCGACAATCCAGCACCAGTCTGCTCTCCACTCGTCCCACTTGCTGCGGAGCTCTCCCTCCAGATAAGCTTCCTTCTTGCCGAGCCTCGAGATCCAGGCGATTTCGCCAGATAAAGGCTCTCCTCTCTCAACTCGGGGTATAAAGAAGTGATGAAAAAGGGCTACATTGGGATAGACTCCGACAAAGTTTTCGTAGAGATGTGCGAAAACTGCCATGGTCAGAACAGCATTGGGGGTGAAGTCAAGGAGATGGAGCCCGTAGGTGTTCATGATGTCGCAGAAAAATTCGGAGAAAGGCGGGCAGAGCCCGCAGTAGAAGAACAACGCGAAGAAAGGGTATCCGTTCAGAGCCAGTTCCGAGGCGGCAGCTAAGAGTACCTTCGTGCGCGGATGCGCTCGCGTCTCCGTCGACCAGAAGAGGTAGTAGTACTCCGTCAGCTCCTT
>NC_041391.1:417754845-417862259 GCF_002162155.2 Triticum dicoccoides | reverse complement strand
CTCCTTTCGCAGCGCCACAAGCCGCTGCGCCTCGGCCGACTTCACACCCTTCCCCTTGTCGGCTTTCAGAGCCATGGCGGAGGTGGTGGGGGAGATCGACGACGTTGGTGGTGCTGGTGGCGATGGGGGGCGGAGCGCTGCTCTCTTTCAGTTTTGGGAAGAAAGGGGGGAGCGGCGGAGATTTCTAAGATTAGAGTAGCAACCTGCGAGATGGGCGAACTGCCCCTGTTTCCCCTGCTTATAAAGAGGGAGGGGGCGGACGTTCCGCCTTTCCGAATAAAGAAACCACCCACGATCTCTCCCACGACGCCGCATTCGACGCGTGCCGTTCGGGAGGGCGCGGCGGATGCGGAGTAAGATACGGCGTAAACCAGGCCACGCGTGCCCGTGCCCTGTTTTGGGCCTGGCCCAACAGCGCTCGGCACCGTGTGTGGCCCAGGCCCGGGGGCTCCTGTCGGTGTACTAGAGTAGGGGTACCCTAGTATCCCGAACTTGTGCACGGGCAGTCGCAGCACCCCGCGGCAAGGCTTGCCGGGTGACCGGCAAGGTCCTCCGTGGTTCATTTGGAGCCATTCAAGAACAAAGTATTCAAGCCAAGGAGACAAGGCCCCGGCAAGAGGAGCTTGCCGGGAAGGCCAACCAAGGCATCTCAAGGAACTTGCCGCGACGCGCCACGCGTCCCGGCAAGACCCGGTGAGCGACAAGCTTCCGGACGCGACAAGACAACGACCACGGCAAGGTGCTTGCCGCGGCAAGCTACCACCCTGTGCCCACGCTCCAGCATATCCACCAACGTGTCGCCCTGGGGCCTTTCCAGGTGCGCGTGGCAGAAGGCTGTGCAGCCAGCGGTGCGCGGTGGCAAGCGGCGCTGATAAGATTGCCGTCGTGGCAAGCGGTGGCGTCCCTGACGGTCCCTTTTTGCACTGTTTGGGCGACGCAGACGGGCATTTAATGCCTTTGTCCCCTGCCGTCAGGGTTAGGTAGGATACACTGTACAAGTAGTTGTACCAACTACAATTCCCTTTCCATTTTTACCCTTGTCTGTGTTGCCACCTGTCGGTGACCCCTTGAGCATATGAAAGGAGGCCCATGCGCAACGTAGAGAAGGGTTCGGAAGGCTTGAGGCTAGAAAACACTCACGCTCGGTCTCGTTAGCAGCTAGGGTGTACTGTAGCATTCAGCGCTCCTGAGCAAGAACTCAATACAATCAGACAAGCAGCAGTAGGAGTATTATCTCTCCGGAGAGCTCCGAAGCTGGGTAAACTGCTTGTGTGCTTCGCCTCGATCTGCTCTTCGTGCGATCTCCACCCCCCGCCGAACCGAAAGGGGCTCGGTCCGCCGGTCCCATAGGTGTTCGTGGATCAGTTTCCCCGACACTGTTCTAACAGAGAGTTAGTTTTTGTTAAACTAAATTAGCCAGGGGTTAGTTTAGCGGGTGGGGCCCGGTGTCAGTGGGTGTGGGTTCAATTAGTGGCGCCATTAGCCGCTAATGACGCTGTGCCGGCGGTTAGATGACGGCGACGACCCAGGGCGGCGGTGGCTCGCCGGAGTGGCGCTAGGGGCAACGGCTGGGTGCGCTGGGGGCACCAGGAGGAAGCTCATGCTCCCGCGCATCCAGCGGAGGTAGCAAAAGGTCGCGGGGTGATCCGTAGCGGCGGCGGCGAGTTGGGCGGCGGCTGGAGCTCGGGCGCCGATGAAGACGGCACCACAGAGCATGAGAGGAGGAACTAGTGGTGGTGTTCGTGTCCTAGGCGCGTGCGGAGCTCGTTGATGGGTTCAGACGCGAGAGGTAGCAGCTGTGGCCGCGGCGGTGCCATGGGCAGCGGCGAGGGGTCCTCGGGCAAGGTGGTGGGCTATCTAGAGTGCGCGAACAGTAGCAGAAAGAGAAGGGGGAGATGCGGTGGCTCACAGGGAGGTCGGAGAGTGGTTCAGCGGGCTCCGAGGTGTCCGGGAGCCAGTGAATCGACGACGGGAAGGTTCGGTGACCGGTGGTGGAGAAGACGGTGATGGCATTGCTGCGGTGCCTCCGGGATCGCCTGCTTCGTCATGGGGTAGCCTGGTGTCGTTGTGGAGTTCTGGACATGGTTGGACAAGCGAGGGGGAGGCGGTGGACGCGGTGGTGCTCGTCGGCGCTCTCGGGCACACTCGGTCCAAGCGAGAGAGAGGGCATAGGAGGGGGAAAACACGAGGGAGAGTGAGAGGTGGTCGAGGGGTAGCGTGGCGACGTCCTGGGGCCAGGGAGGGAGGCAGACAAGCAGGAGGTGGCCGGCGCGTGCGCGCGCACGGCGACCACACGCCCTCCTGCCTACTGGCAGGAGGTTGAAGACGGCATAGTGGCTGGTGGGCTGGGCCGCCAGCTGGGCTGCCTAGGTGGGCTGACCTCTATGGTGGCTTCACAGGTGAGTCCAGTTGAGTCTTTTCCGTTTTTCTCCAATTTAGTTTCTGTTTTCTATTTTCTCTTTGTTTTCTTTGATTTAGTAAAAATACTAAACCACATCTAAATATCCTGAAATAAATTGTGAGGACCTGTTGAATTATTTCCAACAACCCACATTTAGTTTCAGAATTATTTGAGCATTTATAATTGTTATAGCAATTAAATGCCCAAATTCAAATACATAACGATTTAATTCAAGAGTCCAGAAATGGCCTAGAAATATGTGCATGATTTTTGCCAGAGGTTTTCACCTTTATCAAAAATCATGAACTTTTCCAAAGGAAATTTTGGATTCATTGAAAATGATTTTATTTTATCCTATTTGAATTCGTTTGGTTCTAGGGTTTGGATCAATCCCCATTTCAACTTTCAACAGAATTTAAACATGATGCAAGCAATAGGCAAACACCAAGCAGTGCCAGAATCTAGGGATGTGACAACTCACCCCCATTAAACAAGAATCTCGTCCCGAGATTCAGGACGTGAGGTAAGAGGACAGAGGGGACATGGGACTGACAGAGTCTTCATGATCCATTGCATTTCTCAAGGATTTTGATTCATTGCATAATCTTGATCCCGACGTTTAGCTTTGAGAACCACATCCGACATGACAACGAGAAGAAAGGGAGAATTTTAGAAGAGTCGATCTTCTCGAAGATCGAGCAACTCACAGGATGAGACATAGAACCATCTCTCGAGTTGAGACACAAAACACACATCAAGAGGGGTGGAAAGAAATAGATGACGACGGTTCAACTCCGTGGGCAACAATTCCATGCTTGAGTAAGATGGTGCATGGTTTCAAAGTAGCGAGGAGATAATTGCCATGATACCATAACGAGACATCTTAGAGGAGGTGACTCGTGGAATCATCCCTTAAGTGGCAAAAAGAATTACCTTTGATTCAAAGATCATTGAAACTCTTTATACCAACTTAAGGCAAATCACAATCGATCATTTGGAGGAGTTCGGTAGAATGACATACTCGAACTAGTATGGATGATGTGGATTAACTTGTTGAAGACAACGCAATGGATGATTTTGCTTATCACCGGAAATGGATGGGACCCATGGTAGAATGGCACATTGGCGGTGCAAGCTGGGAACAAAATGCAAATGTTGGGAATGATTCTGGTAACTGGGGAGAAGCTTAACAGTAGAGAGTGAGCCCACTGTTGGAAAGCTATAGCCTGACCGAAGAAAACTGGGAGCAATCCCAGTTAGTGCCGATGCTAACACCTAGCGCTTGTGCGTGCTCTCAAGAACTAGAGCATCTCCATATTCATCATGGTTTTACCAATATCCGTGTCAAGGATCTTGGCAACACAACGTACTACCATGATGAATACTGGTGGAAGATGCAGATGCAAAGGAAGATAACACCTTCTCAGATTTCACCTTGGCGGGGCCAAGGGAACAAAATCTGGATGACCGACCGAGATACATTTAGCACTCCGCTTCTAATGTTCTCCTTGATGTTCTACATACCATAGTCATACTTAAGGCATTAACGTGGCCATCAAGTATAGGTTGGAGTTCAAGAGCACAAACATCCATAAGGAGAAACTTTTAGAATAAGTCATAGAAAAATCCTCATGGGGAAGTGAACAAATTGCTTTATCAAGATATTACAATAATAGTTCTTCCAGCTAGGTGCGTCCACTTACCGGAACCTGCATCATAGTTCTTGGGAGAAGTTCCAACCATCACACCTGCCTGAGATTCAGGTCTAGTTGGAAACATGATATTACAGACAGCATGTCTGAAAAAGAAAGTTGGCAACACAAACCGACGAGATGAGTTGCGAGATTCTCGGGAAATGAACTACGATAGCAAGCTCCAAAACATGAGCTGGTTCTGCTACACACATGTGGACACACTGTCGCTGACAATCATGACCACCTAGTAATCTTATAATAAAACACTACCGAGTTCAGGTGGGGAATCATCATCAAGGATATCAAAGTCCTTGCATAAGTCTTGCTCTTAAGAAGGAACTTCTTCTCCTTGAACAAATCAATCAGTGGCTTGGTGTGCTAGGGAATACATATGGAATGGAGGTAATTAATCTACCAAACCATAAAATACATTCGCACATGCATAACTGACTTGGGATGATTCTAGAGGGGTCAAAAACAATCTTTCTCGAACTCACGGCGGCAACTTACATCAAATGCATGTGAATTAGGGAAAGTCACTTCTTTCATCCAAACATATGCTTCATGAGCGGGACACGAAGATAATGCTTATAAACGTTTCCAACACTAGCTCAATGTTCAACATGAATCATGGAGGGGACAAGATGCTGCTGATGGGCTCAATAGCAACTCATCAGAATTTCCATATCACCGGACTTCCACCATAATGTGAACAATGTGTTAGTATTGGTCAGACCAAAAGATGTAATGGTGTATGCTCGAGGAATCAACCACGAGTAAGACAACATTATGAATATCGTTGGTTATGATTTGATTTGAGGATAGCCCACACCCAAATCAAAGTTTTAACAAGATGATAGACCTAGCAACTGATCACGAGGACCAATCGATGAAAATATCATCTTTCTTCAACACACACACACACAAACACAAGGATATCTCTTTGGAGCGAACTAAGTTAGGCAAGCTTTTATCTTTCAACTCTCCAAGTTGTTGTGTAGCTTAACCAACTAGCTTAGGGGTATCCAACACAGATTCTTGGAGAAAGGGATGGCTACAAGAAACCAACTTGATCACGAACTCAAGTGACAACCTGGTAATACTTCCGAGAAGATATTCGGAACATCACGAACCACTGATATGTTACTAAGCTCGAGAACAATCTTGCTTTGCAGAGCAAGACGATATGATCAAATAAACAAGGGATTGAATAATCCTAACTCATTAAACGAAGGGTGCACCAGAAATAAGGACTAGGTAGCACAATCTATCTTAGAATGATGATTCAATAACCAACAGGCTAAGAATGAGAATATTGTCCATTTAACTACCAAGCAATAGAGTTGCTAGGAGTATAGATTTCACACATCACGATTCACTTGTCGGCGTTCCGGTTACAACAACACGGGGACCGAGAAACGAATAATGAGTGTGAGAAGTATCACTGTATCAAGAGTTCATAGGATGGTGTGCAATTCCCATGACATTCCTGATATAAAGATGGTAATACTTCAAGGTAGAACAGACCAGAAGCTGGATTGCATCTTGATCTCTGGAACACGACTGCTTTGACCCAATCCTGGATATGGATGAGGTACTGGAGTTTGTTTCTCCCTAGTCATTCTGGAATAGAATGGCTTGATGGACCATAGAATAATAGGCATCGATGAACACGATTGCATGCATACTCTTGACTATCAATTGATAGACGAAGGTTAGAAAACAACTAAAGAGGGACAACTCAAAGGAACATACGATTTTCTGATTTGTGGGTGCATAGATTAGCATGTCGAACGAGTTCAACATATTTCTTCCAGATAACCCATGCAGAAAGGTAGAACTGGTAGAGTCACAATATGAATGGAGTACTCCTCAAGAGCACCCTAGTTGTGATCTTTTGGTTCAAAAGAACTTCTGCCATGATGGTTCATTGTATTGGAAGAATGAGATACCATGGACCTCGAGGACTATCACAAAGGTTACTAATAACCTAAAGGAACGAGAAAACACTATCAACATGAAGTGAGCAGGGTGAGTTTCAGGTTCAGAACCCGGAAATAGAAGACCTACTAACTAAATGGCATCACGGCATGCTTTCAAGAATAATGGCCAGAATCATCACACTGGGAACACAAAACATGGCTAGATTACTAGATGATCCCCTAAGACATCTAGGGTCATAATAATAGCTCCAACATATATGTCGAGGCAATCGAGTACCTCAACAGACCATTTAGTGTGCCTAACCTGGCCAAAAAGGTCATCGAAAACAGAGGGAAAGGATTTTGCAATTGCATCAGATTATTTAGAAACCTGGGATGACTCGGACAACATAACGGCTGTAAATGCTCAAAAAGATTGGAGACATGCTACAAAAATGGTGGCATCGCCACTCAGAAGCACAATATCAAGGTTTCGAGATCAACAGTTAATATACAGAAGTAGTAGGAGCTTAACTGAGGCTTGAAACCAACAATCCTATAAGTCTACGGATTAGTAACACGTGATCCTGATAGAAGGATGAGAAGCCTAGTTCTTAATCCCCGTAGAAGAGAAGAGGTTGACTCAGATCAGAAGGGCATAAGGTAAAGGAGTGAAAAGAGCCTTACGTTCCCTTCCACAATCAATTCCCTTACATAACTAAAGAATTTCTAGACTCAACTTCGACCAGTTTGGCTTGGTAATCCTATAGGCAGTCAAGTTCTGATACCAAAGCTGTCAGGACCCCGACTCAATGCCACATTGATCTAGCATGTACCACCTCATATCACTTTGCAGCCTCACGCACGGTATTCCCACGGGTGTCTGAAAGCACAAGTGATCCCTAGGTGGTTTTGGTAATTAATGTCAACATATCTCTTATTGTACTAACACTTTTATCTAGTATGTTTCAGATAAGTTCAACAATGGAGTGGCATGGACTAAAGGTTGTGGGAACTCCTTCAAGATGCTAAGGACAAAGGATTGGCTCAAGCTTCAAGCTCAAGACTCTTCATTTTACATTTTAGTGATCCAAGATCACATTGAGTCTATAGGAAAAGCCAATACTATCAAGCAGGGATGAGGTGTTGCTTAATGAGTTTCTTGCTCCACAGTGCTTAGTGATATGCTCCAAAACCCTCAACTACTTTCCCACTTCCACACATATGTCCTAAACCTAAAGTCAAACTCGGCCCCACTGATTCTTTCTATCCGGCGCCACCGAGTTCAGATGACATATCCACTGCCACAAACCCTAGGAAAATCGGTCTCACCGATAGGGATCTCGGTCTCACCGAGATGGGATTGTAATCTCTCTGTGTATGTCCATTACCAAAATCGATCTCACCGAGTTTGAGCAATCGGTACTACCGAGATTACAATGTAAACTTCCTGGTTGACTCATTACCAAAATCGGTCCTACCGAGTTTGTGTAATCGGTCCAACCGAGTTTGCCTGACCAACTCTCTGGAAAGCTTATTACCAAAATCGGTCTCACCGAGTTTGTGTAATCAGTCTTACCGAGATTACGTTATGCCCTAACCCTAACCAAATCGGTCTTACTGAGTTGCATACCGGTCCCACCAAAAATCCTAATGGTCACTAGGTTTACTAAATCGGTCTGACCGAGTCTGTTGAATCAGTCCCACCGAGTTTGGTAAATTGTGTGTAACGGTTAGATTTTGTGTGGAGGCTATATATACCCCTCCACCTCCTCTTCGTTCGTGGAGAGAGCCTTCAGACTGAACCTACACTTCTAGCATACATTTTCTGAGAGAGAACTACCTACTCATGTGTTGAGGCCAAGATATTCCATTCCTACCATATGAATCTTGATCTCTAGCCTTCCCCAAGTTGCTTTCCACTCAAATCTTCTTTCCACCAGATCCAAAACCTATGAGAGAGAGTTGAGTGTTGGGGAGACTATCATTTGAAGCACAAGAGCAAGGAGTTCATCATCAACACACCATTTGTTACTTCCTGGAGAGTGGTGTCTCCTAGATTGGCTAGGTGTCACTTGGGAGCCTCCGACAAGATTGTGGAGTTGAACCAAGGAGTTTGTAAGGGCAAGGAGATCGCCTACTTCGTGAAGATCTACCGCTAGTGAGGCAAGTCCTTTGTGGGCGACGGCCATGGTGGGATAGACAAGGTTGCTTCTTCGTGGACCCTTCGTGGGTGGAGCCCTCCGTGGACTCGCGCAACCGTTACCCTTCGTGGGTTGAAGTCTCCATCAACGTGGATGTACGATAGCACCACCTATCGGAACCACGCCAAAACATACGTGTCTCTAATTGCGTTTGAATCCTCCAAAACCCTTCCCTTTACATTCTTGCAAGTTGCATGCTTTACTTTCCGCTGCTCATACACTCTTTGAATGCTTGCTTGTTATGCATTGTGAATGTTAAACTTGTGCCTAAACTCCACTTAAACTTAAAGAATCTTAAAAACTGCAACTTTTGTACATAGTGTCTAATCCCCCCTCTAGACACCTCTTCTCAAGGTCCTACAAGTGGTATCAGAGCATTGGTCTCCATTGCCTTGGTTTAATCACCGTTGGAGGAAGATGGATGAGTCTACTTTGGGGAGTCTTAGACATAGAGTGCCTATTCTTGATGGAGAGTATTTTCATGAGTGGAAAAATGAGATGCTTGTAATTTTCAATCAATATCATTTGAACAAGTACATTGCTAGCCCTTGTGCACCTCATGTTGATCCTATGCATCCTACCCTTGATGAGTCAATTGACATGATTAGGAATCTTAGAACTACCAAACTTATCATTAGAGGATTGCCTAGAAACTTGATTGGATGTTTGCCTACTCTTAAGTGTGCCTACACTATATGGAATTTTCTTGAGGAACGCTTTGCAAATTATTCCTTGAAAAATCTTGATGAAATTCTCCATAAGTCTATTGCTTTGAGTAAGATGAATACTAGTGATCCTATGTTTGGAGATTGTCTATTTGAGCTTACAAACCTTATGCGTGCCAAAGGAGATGTTGGGATTATTAGTGATATTATTTCCGAAGCTATAAAAATACATAAGCAAGATCATTGTCAAACTCACTCTAATGAATTACCCTCTCTAGGATTTGATCCACCACATGACGATGTTGAACATGGATACTATGATGAGGATGATGATAGTGACTTCAATCTTAATGATGCAATGAGACATTTTGGTCTTATGGTAAATCTTCGGGGATATATGTCAGGAGGAAAGGAATGTGTTCTTGATAGTGGATGTACCGATCACATGACCGGAGATAAAGACATGTTTCGTGAGCTTGCTGAAAATGATAGTCCTCGAAAGTATGTCACCTTCGGTGACAACTCAAAGGGTAAGGTGGTTGGCCTCGGTAAGGTGGCCATATCACATGATAGCTCCATACAAAATGTCATGCTCGTTGAATCTCTTGGCTATAACTTACTTTCAGTATCTAGACTTGCTGATTTCGATTTCAATGTCCTATTTACTGAAGTAGATTGTCAAGTGTTTCGTCGAGACAATCATAAAATGGTCTTTACCGGTGTGCATAGAGGTGACCTATACATTGTTGATTTCACTAAAAAGGTTCAACCTAAAACTTGCTTCATTGCTAAATCCTCAAAAGGTTGGTTATGGCATAGACGACTAGGTCATGTTCGTATGCAAAACCTTGACAAGCTTATTAAGGGAAATCATATCCTTGGAGTTAACAATGTCATATTTGATAAGGATAGAATTTGCAGCACTTGTCAGGCAGGTAAACAGGTTGGAGGAAGGCATCCCGTGAAGAACATCATGACCACAAGGAGGCCACTCGAGCTACTTCACATGGATCTTTTTGGTCCCAACTCTTACAAGAGTCTCGGAGGAAATTCTTTTGGTCTAGTTATAGTTGATGATTTTTCAAGATTTACATGGGTGTTCTTTCTCGATGATAAATCGTAGGTCCAAAAGATCTGCAAAAACTTCGCTAGGAAGGCCCAAAATCAATTTGAAGTGAAGATCAAGAAGGTTCGCAGCGACAGCGGAACAGAGTTAAAGAATGCAAATGTGGACACCTTTCTTGACAAAGAAGGGATTTCCCACGAGTTCTCGGCTACGTACACACCTCAACAAAATGGAGTTGTTGAGAGGAAGAACCAGACGCTCATCAAAATGGCGAGAACAATGCTTGATGAGTAGAAGACGCCGAAGCACTTTTGGGCAGAAGCGGTTGAGACAGCTTGTCATGCAACAAATCGCTTGTATCTTCACAAGCTACTCGGCAAGACGGCATACAAGCTCCTCACCGGTAACAAACTCCAAGTTGGATACTTTCGAGTATTCGGCTCAAAGTGCTACATTCTTGATAAGCATCGTCGCTCTAAATTTGCTCCTAAGTCTCATGAAGGTTTCCTACTAGGTTATGGCTCAAACTCTCACACTTACCGTGTCTACAACAATTTCACTTGAAAGGTTGAAGAGACGGTAGATGTGAAGTTTGATGAATCTAACGGCTTGCAAGTAGAGCAATTGCCAATTGATGTAGGTGACAAAGATCCTTCGGAAGCAATCCGAGACTTGTCTATTGGCAAGGTTCGTCCAACGGAGGTGAAGGAGAGTACCTCGTCCGTCCAAGTGGAAGCTTCTACTTCACGACAAGGTGAACCAAGAGTTGATACGGAAGCATCCACAAGTGGGACACACCAAGATGAAGGAAACGAGGAAGTGCATCAAGATGAACGTCAACACCCTCCTTCTCCACCATGACAAGAGAACGACAACGCATACAATGAAGAAGGCTAAGAAGAAGAACAAGATGAAGAAGAAGTTCAACCAAGAACCAAGCAAAAGCTTTCACGAGTTCGAGCAAGAATTGCTAAAGACCATCCCGTCGAGCAAATCTACAATGATATTCAAACTGGGAGAATCACTCGCTCTAAAACTCGTTTAGCTAACTTTTGTGAAAACTATTCTTTCATCTCTAGCATTGAACCTATGAAGGTTGAATAAGCATTGGAAGATCCGGATTGGATAAATGCTATGCATGAAGAGCTACACAACTTTGAGAGGAACCAAGTTTGGACATTAGTTGAGAAGCCCGACAACAACCACAACATTATCGGTACCAAATGGGTGTTTCTCAACAAGCAAGATGAAGATGGACAATTAGTTTGCAACAAAGCACGTCTCGTCGCCCAAGGTTACACACAAGTCGAAGGTATGGACTATGGTGAGACTTACGCTCCTGTTGCTAGACTTGAGTCCATTCGCATCTTACTTGCCTATGCTAATCACCATGATATCACCTTGTACCAAATGGACATTAAAAGTGCTTTTCTAAATGGTGAAATAGAGGAGGAAGTTTATGTTAAACAACCCCCCCCGGCTTTGTCAATCCTAAGAAACCCAATCATGTTTACAAACTTCACAAAGCTCTTTATGGTCTTAAACAAGCTCCTAGAGCGTGGTATAAATGCTTGACCAAGTTCCTTATTGAAAAAGGCTTTGAAATTGGGAAAACTGATTCTACTCTTTTTACTAAAAGGGTTAATGGAGAACTATTTGTGTGCCAAATCTATGTTGATGATATTATATTTGGTTTAATTAACCCTCATTTTAGTGAAAAGTTTGGGAAGCTAATGTCGGAGAAGTTTGAGATGTCTATGATGAGTGAACTCAAATTCTTTCTTGGGTTGCAAATCAAGCAAACTAAGGAAGGTACCTTTGTTTCTCAAACAAAGTACACCAAGGACTTATTCAAGAAGTTCAATATGCAAGAATGCAAAGGTATGTCTACACCCATGCCTACTAGTGGACATCTTGACTTAACCAAAGATGGTGAACCGGTTGATCAAAAGGTTTATCGCTCTATGATTGGTTCATTGTTATATCTATGTGCTTCACGTCCCGATATCATGTTAAGTGTGTGCATGTGTGCACGGTATCAAGCTGCTCCTAAAGAATGTCATCTTAAGGCTGTGAAAAGGATAGTGAGATACTTAATCCATACACCAAACTTTGGCATTTGGTATCCTAAGAGGGCCTCTTTCGATCTTGTTGGCTACTCCGACTCGGACTATGCCGGAGACAAGGTTGATAGAAAGTCCACTTCGGGTACTTGTCAATTTCTTGGTAGATCTCTTGTGTCTTGGTCCTCCAAGAAACAAAACTCGGTATCCTTATCCACCGCCGAAGCGAAGTACATTGCCGCTGGTTCATGTTGTGCTCAATTACTTTGGATGACCCAAACTCTTAAAGATTATGGGATATATGTGAAACATGTTCCATTGCTTTGTGACAATGAAAGTGCTATCAAAATTGGTCATAATCCCGTACAACATTCTCGAACTAAGCATATTGAAGTTCGTCATCATTTCATTCGAGATCATGTTGCTAAGGGTGACATTAATCTTAAGCATGTTCGCACCGAAAAGCAATTAGCGGATATATTCACTAAACCTCTTGATGAGAAAGTGTTTTGCAGGTTAAGAGGAGAATTGAACATCATTGATGCCTCAAACTTGGAGTAGAAACTCCATTGGATACATGCAATACATGAGCTTATGACTAATCCTTGATATCTTTCTTATGATGAAAATCTTATGTCCTGGATATATTTGTATCTTGCATGTTATCTAACCCATGTAGGTACTTGGTGGAGTCAAATTCCATGAGATTGTAATCTACTCACATCTTGAGCAATCTCTTCATCACCAAGTCTCTACACTATGGTGGTTGAAGCCAAGGAAGCACGAAACCATTCAAACATATCCTTTGACAAATTCTATGTTGAGCCTCATGATTGTCATTTTTGGATACACAAGTGCTCCTCCTTGCAAGAACTAACCCATGTAGGTAAATGGACTCAAATTCCAAGAGGTGCTCCAAATTCTTGATGAGCTACATCAACTTTGATCAACCCACACAAGTTCAACTACATGGACTACACCACCAACCAAGGTATGTTATTCCATCTTAGAGAAGCTTTACTCCGAGTCATGAGCTAAAGCAACTCGACAAGATGTGAATACATCAAGATGCTTAACCGAAAAATGGCAACCCCATTTTGAGCTTAAACAATGAGTATGACCTATGATCAAGTGATCTCACTTGACTCCTAAGTCAATATACTCTAACATTGGTGACTTTGTCACCGACCATCTCTAGATAAAGTTCTCTTGTGTTCTTTTCTGTGTTTTTGCATTTGTCTCATGCATATTTGTTTCCCCTTTCAAAAAAAACTTCATCTAGATTTCTTTCTGTTTGCTCTGCATTCTCTGCATCCAATTCATTGCATATCCTTCAGTAAATTCCTTGCAAATCTTTGTGAGATCTTACTAGTCTAGTGAGCTGAGGTGACAAGTGTTTTCTCTGTGATGAACTCAGTTTCACCGATTTGTTGTTTCCGGTCCAAACGAATCCCTTCGGTACAGCCGAAGCATACCACTCGGTATCACCAATTTCACAACAGGAAGAACAGTTTGCCACTTATTCCTTGATACCTCTGATCCAGCTCCACTTAATGAATCTTGTCCTGTACAAGCATCACATTTTTATCATTGCTTTGTGCTGTGACTCAAGGACCAAACCCATTCGGCAGATTCCAGATAACCCTTCTTGGAAATTGATGTCAAAGGGGGAGAGAGAGAGATCACATCAAAGCTTATAATTTAAAGAGAGATCACATCAGAAAAAGAGTATATCACCTCTGCAGGGGGAGAGAATACTTAAGTAGAAAGTATTTCTCAAGGATCCCAGATGCTTGGTGTTCAAGAGGAGAGATGCCACATGTCTTATTGAGGGGAGAGACATGTTCATATGATCTTTTGTGTTTATTTGCATTAGCTTGCATTAGCTCTGTTCATTTATATATATCTTTCAGCTCTGATTTTCTGTTCCCTATCTTCTCCCAGTATCCCATGCTAGATTCAGGGGGAGCAAGACATCTAAGGGAAAAGAAATCATTTAAATTCATTGCATATCTTTACTCTTGGGGACATGTCTAATCCAATGTAGTACTTAGTACTCACTCTCTACATGTCATCCCAGTCTTGGTATTCTTGTGGTTTCTTCTGTTTGCCTTGGCTAGTAGATGCATCTTTGTTATCTAACCTTGTTTACGCAGGTTCATTCCATCCTAAGCCAACTCAAGACTACAAGGTAAGTATATGCATCACAATCATGTGTACGAGGAATTCTTGCTGATGTACATACTGTTTGCAAGGACTCATGAGCATGAAGGTATTTTCTTTAATATTCTTTGCTCTGATGCATATGGCCAAGATACATGTAACACATTGCCTGCTCTATCATGGTTATGCACTCACATGCTTCTATATTCCATATTCACATGATTGCATACATGTAGGGGGAACCTATGCTTGTTACATGTCTTTCCAAAGCTTTACTTGCTGTTCCTTATATCTTTATCTAAAGCTTTGATGTGTGTTGTCATCAATTACCAAAAAGGGGGAGATTGAAAGCACAAGTGCTCCCTAGGTGGTTTTGGTAATTAATGTCAACATATCTCTTGTTGGACTAAAACTTTTATCTAGTATGTTTCAGATAAGTTCAACAATGGAGTGGCATGGACTAAAGGTTGTGGGAACTCCTTCAAGATGCTAAGGACAAAGGATTGGCTCAAGCTTCAAGCTCAAGACTCTTCATTTTAGATTTTAGTGATCCAAGATCACATTGAGTCTATAGGAAAAGCCAATACTATCAAGGAGGGATGAGGTGTTGCTTAATGAGTTTCTTGCTCCACAGTGCTTAGTGATATGCTCCAAAACCCTCAACTACTTTCCCACTTCCACACATATGTCCTGAACCTAAAGTCAAACTCGGCCCCACTGATTCTATCTAATCGGCACCACCAAGTTCAGATGACATAGCCACTGCCACAAACCCTAGGCAAATCGGTCTCACCGATAGGGATCTCGGTCTCACCGAGATGGGATTATAATCTCTCTGTGTATGTCCATTACCAAAATCGGTCTCACCGAGTTTGAGCAATCGGTACTACCGAGATTACAATGTAAACTTCTTGGTTGACTCATTACCAAAATCGGTCCTACCGAGTTTGTGTAATCGGTCCAACCGAGTTTGCCTGACCAACTCTTTGGAAAGCTTATTACCAAAATCGGTCTCACCGAGTTTGTGTAATCGGTCTTACCGAGATTACGTCATTCCCTAACCCTAACCAAATCGGTCTTACCGAGTTGCATACCGGTCCCACCAAAAATTCTAACGGTCACTAGGTTTACTAAATCGGTCCGACCGAGTCTGTTGAATCAGTCCCACCGAGTTTGGTAAATTGTGTGTAACGGTTAGATTTTGTGTGGAGGCTATATATACCCCTCCACCTCCTCTTCATTCGTGGAGAGAGCCATCAGACTGAACCTACACTTCCAGCATACATTTTCTGAGAGAGAACTACCTACTCATGTGTTGAGGCCAAGATATTCCATTCCTACCATATGAATCTTGATCTTTAGCCTTCCCCAAGTTGCTTTCCACTCAAATCTTCTTTCCACCAGATCCAAAACCTATGAGAGAGAGAGAGTTGAGTGTTGGGGAGACTATCATTTGAAGCACAAGAGCAAGGAGTTCATCATCAACGCACCATTTGTTACTTCCTGGAGAGTGGTGTCTCCTAGATTGGCTAGGTGTCACTTGGGAGCCTCCAACAAGATTTTGGAGTTGAACCAAGGAGTTTGTAAGGGCAAGGAGATCGCCTACTTCGTGAAGATCTACCGCTAGTGAGGCAAGTCCTTCGTGGGCGACGGCCATGGTGGGATAGACAAGGTTGCTTCTTCGTGGACCCTTCATGGGTGGAGCCCTCCATGGACTCGCGCAACCGTTACCCTTCGTGGGTTGAAGTCTCCATCAACGTGGATGTACGATAGCACCACCTATCGGAACCACGCCAAAACATCCGTGTCTCCAATTGCGTTTGAATCCTCCAAAACCCTTCCCTTTACATTCTTGCAAGTTGCATGCTTTACTTTCCGCTTCTCATACACTCTTTGCATGCTTGCGTGTTATGCATTGTGAATGTTAAACTTGTGCATAAACTCCACTTAAACTTAAAGAATCTTAAAAATTAAAACTTTGGTACATAGTGTCTTAATCCCCCCCCTCTAGACACCTCTTTCAAGGTCCTACAGTGTTGCCTTACCAGGTGCGGGACCGTTTGTGCCTTTTGGCACATGTATATGATAGTGTCGCTAGCATCCATATGACAAGGATCCCGGGCTGACATGGCTAGTCGTGAACCCAAAGTGACAGTAACTTACAGGGATAGGCATACATGACCCAGCAACGAACGTGTCGGTCATCAGCGAGTGAATCCGGGCTGTAGCAACTGGGCTAGCAGGACTCCGGTAAACCGGGCTGTAGCAGGCTAACAGGACTCCGATAGACACTGCATGACATTTCCCCGAAGGGACAGACACAGGAACGAAGAAGGACACATGCCGGCCAGCCTAAGTGTTCCGGAGCAGTAGCAAGCTACCATGGCTCAGTGGAAGCACTAGGAGACATTTCCCGGTAAGACAGGCTACCAAGGATAAACAACTAGATAGTTAGTTCCCACACATACCAAGCGTTTAAATAACACACACACACAATATGCTCGATATGTGCGAATACAACATGGCATCACAACATGACTCTACAACTCAAGTATTTTATTCAATAGGCTCCGAGGAGCGAGATATTACAAACATGGGTCTCATGACCCAACATACAGAGCATACAAGCAACAAGCAAAAACGAAAGCTTAACATGTCTGAGTACAGACATCTACAAATGAAAAAGGCTGGGAAGCCTGACTGTCTACAAGACCCTCCCAAGGGTACAAGATCGTAGCTGAGGTAACAAGCTAAACGTCAGAGTCCACGCGGAACTACTAGAGAGACGTAAGTCTCTCTGCAAAACATAAAATAGGCAAACGTGAGTACAAATGTACCCAGCAAGACTTACATCAGAACTAACTACATATGCATCATTATCAACAAAGGGGGTGGTGGAGTTTAACTGCAGCAAGCCAGCTTTGACTCGCTGGCTATCTTGAACTACGACTGCAAGTAACTCTTTTGAGGTGGTGCACATGAGTCCACATATACACCATATCAATACAACACTATGGATCCGCTCCCGTCTCCCTACGAGAATGCCATCCATAGCACTCACGCTTATCTTGCATATTTTAGAGTATCCACTTTCACTTGTCTATGAACTGTATAGGCAACCCAGAAGTCCTTTACCGCGGACACGGCTATTCGAATAGATAATGCTATCCCTGCAGGGGTGTACTTCTTCACACACGCTCTCACCACTTATCGCCGTTTACACGACATGTACTCGGCAACCTTCAAGGGGAAGCCCAGCGAGGGTGTCGGCCATGACCTGACTAACCACACAAGTCTCTCGTCCAGGTTTATCGCCTATTCAGGTTCCATCCGCAAGGAGATTCGGCCGAGGTGTCGCTCACGGCCCCAAATGATGTGAGCAGGGTTCCCAAGCCCACCATCCGGGTGCCACTGCACCTAGTCTGTCCCAAGCTCACTTATACCGGTGGCAGTTGATTAATAAGTCGAGAGGGGCACTTAAGCATTCCAATGTGTGGTAGTAGCTGATCATGGATCACAAACACAGAACTCAGTTCCTGAGGACGGCTTCAATGAGACAACCCACCATGTACTCCTACATGGCCTCTCACCGCTACCTTTACCAAATCGTGTTCACACACTTAGCTCACACACAGTAGGACATGTTCACAACATTCCAATTCATCCCCGATGAATCAGACCTGACTCAACTCTAAGCGATAGTAGGCATGACAAACAAGCATGAATGAGTGGCACATTAGGGCTCAGACAACTCCTACTCATGCTAGTGGGTTTCATCTATTTATTGTGGCAATGACAGGTCATGCAGAGGAAAGGGGTTCAACTACCGCAACAAGTAACACATATGTCGCTGTTGTCATAATGCAGTAAAAGAGAGCAGAAGCAAGAGAGTGGGATTGTATCGGAATGAACAAGGGTTTTTTGCTTGCCTGACACTTCTGAAGATAGTATAGTTCTTCATCGGTGTCATTGAACTCATCGTCGGAACATCGTCTATTGAGAGGGGACAAATACCGGCAAAGAAGAAAGAATACAATCAATGCAATGCACAATATGATGCATGAATGTTATATGGAAATATGTTGTGGTTTGAGCTAATGCAACTAGTAGCAAGTCAAATGGAGTTGGTTTGAATCGAGGATTCAAATTCAAACTCCATATATGACATTTCAAATGCCATTAATTCAAATTATTCTATACAACAGCTTTAAGTTGTTCAAACATGCACGATAATGCCAAAAACTGATTCTTTGGATTTTTCTGATCATTTTTCATATATAACTTGTTTCATTTGGAGTTACGGTTGAATTTCTATGAATTTTAGAAGTTTTGAATATTTTCTGAAAATAGTAAATCATTTAAGATTTATTTAAATTCCAGAAACCATTTACTGCATCAGCATGACGTCAGTGTGACGTCATCAGGTCAACAACGTTAGCACAGGGTAAACCTGATGCTCGGACCCACATGTCATAGACTCTGTTCTAACAGAGAGTTAGTTTTTGTTAAACTAAATTAGCCATGGGTTAGTTTAGCGGGTGGGGCCCGGTGTCAGTGGGTGTGGGTTCAATTAGTGGCGCCATTAGCCGCTAATGACGCTGTGCCGGCGGTTAGACGACGGCGACGACCCAGGGCGGCGGTGGCTCGCCGGAGTGGCGCTAGGGGCAGCGGCTGGGTGCGCTGGGGGGCACCATGAGGAAGCTCATGCTCCCGCGCATCCAGCGGAGGCAGCAAAAGGTCGCGGGGCAATCCGTAGCGGCAGCGGCGAGTTGGGCGGCGGCTGGAGCTCGGGCGCCGATGAACACGGCGCCACAGAGCATGAGAGGAGGAACTAGTAGTGGTGTTCGTCTCCTAGGCGCGTGCGGAGCTCGTTGATGGGTTCGGACGCGAGAGGTAGCAGCTGTGGCCGCGGCGGTGCCATGGTCAGCGGCGAGGGGTTCTCGGGCAAGGTGGTGGGCTATCTAGAGTGCGCGAACAGTAGCGGGAGATGCGGTGGCTCACAGGGAGGTCAGAGAGTGGTTCAGCGGGCTCCGGGGCGTCTGGGAGCCAGTGAATCGACGACGGGAAGGTTCGGTGACCGGTGGTGGAGAAGACGGTGATGGCATTGCTGCGGTGCCTCCGGGATTGCCTGCTTCGTCATGGGGTAGCCTGGTGTCTTCGTGGAGTTCTGGACACAGTCGGAGAAGCGAGGGGGAGGCGGTGGATGCGGCGGTGCTCGTCGGCGCTCTCGGGCACACTCGGTCCAAGCGAGAGAGAGAGAGAGCAGAGGAGGGGGAAAACACGAGGGAGAGTGAGAGGCGGTCGAGGGGTAGCGTGGCGACATCTTGGGGCCGGGGAGGGATGCAGACAAGCAGGAGATGGCTGTCACATGCGCGTGCACGGCGACCACACGCCCTCCTGCCTACTGGCAGGAGGTTGAAGACGGCGCAGTGGCTGGTGGGCTGGGCCGCCAGCTGGGCTGCCTAGGTGGGCTGACCTCTCTGGTGGCTTCACAGGTGAGGCCAGGTGAGTCTTTTCCCTTTTTCTCCAATTTAGTTTCTGTTTTCTATTTTCTCTTTGTTTTCCTTGATTTAGTAAAAATACTAAAACACATCTAAAAATCCTGAAATAAATTGTGAGGATCTGTTGAATTATTTCCAACAACCCACATTTAGTTTCAGAATTATTTGAGAATTTATAATTGTTATAGCAACTAAACGCCCAAATTCAAATACATAACGATTTAATTCAAGAGTCCAGAAATGGCCTGGAAATATGTGCATCATTTTTGCCAGAGGTTTTCACCTTTATCAAAAATCATGAACTTTTCCAAAGGACATTTTGAATTCATTGAAAATGATTTTATTTGATCCTATTTGAATTCATTTGGTGCTAGGGTTTGGATCAATCCCCATTTCAACTTTCAATAGAATTTAAACATGATGCAAGAAATAAGCAAACACCAGGCAGTGCCAGAATCTAGGGATGTGACAAATGCATGAGAATGAAGCGCGCCCTGTAAACTGTGATGGAGGGATTAGTAGTATGAAGGTGCAAAACCAAGTATGCGTATGGCCAGTCGGTCAACGCAGTTCCTCTTGGCATATCAATGACATGTGGGACCAGAGTGTGAGAAAACCGATCTCAATTGACGGTAAAATGGCCAACCCACCGTTCCTTGAGAGAGACGAGGAGCGAGAACACACAGACGGGCTTGCACGTAGGCCAAGATATATTTGAGCATGGTTGATCGATAAAATCATTACATGTTCGATGTTTTTTAATAGTACTATTGTGCTACCGTTTTTCGCAGTTCTCCCGAATAAATGTGTACTTTATCAGAGATTGAAATAAAATAAGAGTACATACGCTCCACCATGTGGTTCCTAGTACCCGTATACTAGTAGTAGTACTACTCATACTACTAAACCTTGCACTTGGCTCTTTGCCTCCTCGTGAAGTCGAACAATGATGGTACTACAATGTATGCCTCTCGCAATCTGACGCAGAATGAACTGCTGCACGTCCACCGCCTGGGCGAGGGTAGGTTGCATTAGTCAAAAGCTTCTCGTTGTCCTGCGAGACACCAGGCTTGAGGTAGACGAAGAGGGTGTAGGCGAGCTTCACCTTGTCCCATAAGCTTCTCCTTGTTCTGCGAGTTGACGGGACACACCAAAAAGTAATGCTAGTCCATACTCCCTCCTTTCCGGTTAATATGGCTTAATCTTTTTTGTGGGTAAATGAGAGAGCTTTATTCATATATAAGCATTCTTAGGACAATCAGCCAAGAGACTGGTCACTAGGAAGCGAGGTACCCCACAAAAAAATAAGAAGGAAGCGAGGTGTTTCATCAAGCCAGCTCTTGGTCACATTCAAAGTGCAGCAAGCACGTTTCGCACAAAGATGCGCCGCAAGGTTTGCTGACCTGTTTACATGCTGAATAAGAGAAAAATAATAATTACCGAGCGCTCCTATTTCTAACAGGATAGGAGACAGAATTAAGTGAGAATTTTGGCGAGTGTTCCATGCAATCAACTTCCATTATCACATGCGAGAACCCTCGAAGAAAACCAAATGTGTTGAATATTGCTTTATCACAGATTAAAATAAAATAAGAGTGCAGGAGCTCCACCATCCGGTTCCTAGTAGTACATACGTACCTGTATAGTAGTACTAGTAGTAAACTTTGCGCTTGGCTGTTCACCTCTTTGGGAAGTTGAACAATAATGGTACTAGTATAGTGTATGCTTCTGGCAATCTGACACCGAATTAACTGTTGCACGTCAGCCCGAGCGAGGGAGAGCTTGCATTAGTCAAAAGTTTCTCCTTGTCATGTGAGCCACTGCGCGTAAGCTTCCCCCGTCATGCAAGCTTCTCCTCGTTCGGCAAGTTGACGGGACACAAGAATGTAATGCTAGTCCATACTGCCTCCTTTCCGGTTAATATGGCTTAATTTGAAACGAGATAAATACACTGCCTGCCACTGTATTGTGACACCCCAAAAATTTGGCCTTGTTTTAATGGAATTTTTTTGCCAGGATTTAAAACTTGGAATTTTTGAGCTCCATTTTGATTTTTAAATCATTTCCTTCCCTGTTATGATGAGTTTTTCCCAAAGAGAAAACTTTTCAAAAATGTTGTTGGACTTGTTTTAACCTCTCAAGAAAAACTTTCCTTTTATCAGTGTAACTAATTAAATAATTAAGTTGCTTGATCTTTATTTTTCTTGAAAATGGTTTTTCAAGGTTAAATGGCCATATTTGAACTACAAACATTTGATAAATTCACTTAAAATTCCCACAAAAATTTGGAGATGTCATGTGATGTTTCTAAATCACTTTTATGCAAAAATATATTTCATTCATGAAATATTTTGAGCCTTACACTCAATTTTTCTTCTCTGGTCCAGAGTGCATTTTGCACTACAACCTATTTAAATATTTCTTTAAAACTTCTACCAAAATTAAGGGAGGTCAGTAGGAGCCTATTATTTCACTTTGTGCAAAAACCTATTTATGTTCTTTGAAAAATTTGAGTGAATCAACCTCATCTTCATTCTGGACCAACTTGATGGTTTGTACAGCAACCATGTTCTTACTTGCTCTTTAACCCTTGATTATTTCTCCTACTTGTAGTCCCCCATGTTAAACCCTTAAGTCCAGGAGCATGCACCTTTTGGATCATTTTTGGTTCATGAAATAATGTCATTTAATTCCTGTCCAGAATTGAAGTTTTGTAAAACTTGCACTAACAAGTTTCTGCTTTTGACCAACTAGCCTCACCACTCTCCCTTGCATCTAAGGAGATCTTGATCTGGAGATTTGGGCCACCCCAAGAGTTGCTTAGAAGCCTTTAACATTTTGTCAAACACCTGGTGTGCATGGCCAGTTTTGACATGATTTATCTTTGCATTGTGACCTTGCACCAATGATCAAAACAGCTTGTCCACTGATTCCCTTGCGAGCCCAAACCTAGACCTGCTAACTCCCAGCCTCAACCAAGCGCTCTGGAGTGCCCTGGCATTTCATCAAACACCTTCTGTGCATGCACTGGATGCGCCCAGAGCGCGCCAATTGCAGCCACGCGGCCGAGCCGACACGCTGGCCCCCACGGCTTTGGCCCGCTCTGCAGCACCTCGCCACGCACTCCCCTTCTCACCGCAACACGCCAAGCAGCCCCGGCCACGCCCGGCAAGCCAAGAGCTAGCCGCCGCCGCCCGACAGCCCTGCGCCGTTCAGTGCCACCCAAGCCACTCCCACTCGCCACCTGCCCCTGTGAGCAGTGCGTGCTCATCCACAGCTTCGTCCCCTAGCGCTCGTCGCCGCCACGTCGCCCTAGCTACAGCGAGGCGGTTCGCCGGAGAGCTTATCTGGCCGCCGCGGAACCGACCTCAACGAGCTATAAAAGGAGGCCCCCGAGCCACCCCGGGCACACAGGAAGCCTTAGAATGCTCCCCTAGTCCTCCCATGGCAGCCAATCGACTCGGGGAAGGTCTTCTTCCCCATCTTCGGCAACGGCAGCCGCCACCACTGCCCCGGCCAATCCGGCACCTCCAGTATCTCCCACTCTCCGTTCTCTTCACCAAGAGATTCCACATCCTCCCGTGAGCCTTTTCCCCTACTTGATTTTGATCGGGAGCCAACGCCGCCACAAAATCACTTCGCCACCGAAGCCTTCCTCCGCCGCGGAGCTCGCCGCCGGCAGCTCACTCCGTCCCCACCAACCCAACTACTACTGGGAGGACCGCCCCAACCTTACGGATCCATCCCCACCCTCGGGGGCCCGCGAGGAGCAGCCAAACGCCGGCGACGATCGCCGGAGCCCCGCTCCGCTCGGGCAGAGGAGGGAGACGACGCGCGGCGACTGGTCAAACCTGACCAGTGGGCCAGGCAGGCCCATTGTCAGTGACACCCCGCGCCGTCCACGTGGTTAAGTGGAGGCGTAAAGCCTCAAGTACGCCTCCTCTGTACCAAAAGCATAATCTCGTCTGAATCGTTTTCTTTTCTGTTTTATTTTAAATAACAGATTTGACCAAATCTTTGACTGGCTATAACTTTTTAAATATAAGTCCAAATGAAATGATTCTTTTTCCTACCTTCCTCAAATTTGGTCTAGTTTATTTTAAGATTTATTTGAAATTTTTTCAAACAACTTTTTGGTTCTGTTTTTGAAATGTGTGTTAATTCAAATATATTTTAAAATAGGATTTTGGGGAGAGAGAAGAAACTTTCAAAAGTTTTGGAGTGCACCCTGCCTTTCCACACATTGAAGGCAAGCATTCTGAACCCCGGCATAATATTTTTGGTGTGATCGTTGATACATTTATAACACCACCGCATTTCGAAGGACTTGTTATTTCATGTGATATGATCATATGCATGGGTGCATGTTGTTGATTTTCCATGCTGTTGGAAATGGACTCACTTGTGATGATAATCACCCTCATGTGCCTTGCATGCATACCGGCAGGAACCCGGGAAAACCTCGGCCTTGGGTAGGCATGAGTTTGTCGCCGGTCTCCTTCGGGACGGTTATGTCTGGTATGGCATGGTAAGGTGATATGAGCGGTGACTCTGTTGGATGAAATATATTCGTCATGCTAATCATGCAGCGAATACTCGAACCTCCTAAGTCGACCGTAGATCGAGTCTTGTTCCAGTAACCCCCATACTTGTTTCGTACTACCACTCGTCTCTACAGCAAGTAGAGTACGGTTCAGTAAGTTGTCAACCTCTTTCTAGCACACACCGTACAGAGAAGCCATGGTGGAAGATACCAGTTGTAGCTGGTAGGCAGGCCACCTGGTCCGGGGGCATGGGTGTTTCCGGTTGGGACCGAGAGGGGAGGCCACCCCTTAGAGCGCGCGATATAAATTTGATCCCATGCTACGCGAGGTTGTAGCCTCCCCACTTAGAGTTTGCTTAACAGGTGTCGTGGGTGATTCCAGACACGTGTGAGATAAGCTGGTGTGTGCAAGTTAGATGTGTTTTCAACAAAAAGACCGTAGACGGAATTAGTCCTGCTGGACTAAGGAAATCCGTTACTCGTGGGTAAAGAGTACACCCTCTGCAGAGGATAAACCTATTCGAATAGCCGTGTCCATGGTTAAGGATTACAGTCTGGGATGGGTCAAGTGTCGGTCTTAGTGTCGGTCTTCGGAGGTGAAACGGTTAACCAGAAATGGAATTACTGCTTGTGACTTGTGATAACTATGATTATTATTATTGTTGACTAACCCGTGATATTATTGTTATTATCGAGTATCTCTGGAATGGTTCTACCTCTGGGATATTCACTATGATTGTTTCTTTTTAAAGCCCTTTATGTGGTGTCGCTCAGACGCCCGACTGTGGCATTTCTTTTAAAGCCCTTTATGTGGTGTCTCTCAGACACCCGACTGTGGCATTTCTTTTAAAGCCCTTTATGTGGCGTCGCTCAGACGCCCGACTGTGGCATTTCTTTTAAAGTCCTTTATGTGGCGTCGCTCAGACGCCCGACTGTGGCACTTCTTTTAAAAGCCCTTTATGTGACGTCGCTCAGACGCCCGACTGTGGCATTCCTTTTAAAGCCCTTTTTGTGGTGTCGCTCAGACGCCCGACTGTGGCATTACTTGTTATTTGTTTCATAAATTTTTATACTACCTTGTTATTGCATTTGTATAAATAACTTGCTTGCATGCATCAGAGTTTCATTTATCTTTCATGACTGACGTCATGAGCATAAAAATATTTTTAGCACATCATTGTTATATTATACCTGTGTTCATAATGTTTGCGAGTACATTCAAAGTACTCACTGGCTTGTCCCTGGCTATTGTCTTGGCCAGATTTTTGCTTGCACGGAGAGAAGCGATGCGATGCCAGCCCCGGAACCCACTCAATGGAGATAGCAGCCTCGCGAAGATAGGAATTAACCTGGTCAGCTGTTCCCGTGGGAAATGGAGTCCCATAGACACAGATGTTTCACAACCCGCTTCCGCCATCAACCACTAGAAACCATTTGTTGTACTCACAGGCCAGAATGGTCTTGTACTACATATTTTGTATTTTGCTTGGAATTTCTGTATCAAGTTGGAGCCTCATCAGCTAACAGTAATCCTGGGGCTGATGAGCACGACGGTCTTTTCTGGAAATTTATTACCCGGAAAACCCGGTCGTGACATGTATATTTGTAAAAATATGGTCAGTGGACTTCATAATATGCTCATTGCGCTCAATATATACATATTCCGGTGTTTATACGGTCACTAGCTCACCCTGGCTGAGTATGTGTGTGCATGCATGTGTAGGTTGAGCACTTGAGTGTGACCGTGTGTGTTCCATCGTGTGCTCGGACATGCATGCATTAGGGCGTCGCATGCGTTTTTGCGTCCATGTGTACGTGTGACTATTGCATGCATGCACGAGGTTGTAGTCCCTCACATTCACATGTTCATAAGTCAATGCTTTGTCAAAAAGTTGCATGCAAGGTTTAATCATTCGTTGTTCACGTATGCATTCCCGATATTAATACATTGGTAAAGACAATTTCTTGAGGAAAACAAGCCCATGAATTGAGTACAAAGGGGACCAATAAGCCAGGACGGAGGGAGTACTAGTAGTGAACCGGAAGGAGGGAGTAGGTATTGGTAATACTACGCATCAACGTGCAGTAACAAAATTCCTCTATGTGCATCCTATCTACGTGTCATGCAAGAAAATAGAGATAAGTACAAGTGAGACTTAGGAACGGTCATACACGTAGGGGGAGTACGTGTAGGGGCCACTCAGGAGCAGTCAAATCACACAGTAAGTTAGTCAGAAAAAGCAACCATCATTTCACTCTTCAATGACACGCATGCAATATAAAATGGTTGATATGGAGAGAAAAACAAAACCAGTATATATACACTAGCAGGAGCCTAAGCTACAAGCCTGCTTGCTTGGGTTGATCTCTTCACAAGCATAGAACGAGGGTGGCCACACCGCTGGTCACAGATCCGACCTGATCCTGCCGCTTGGGGAAGGGAATGATGTTTTGCGTAGACGCGGTCGATAGCGGCGAGGGAGAAAACTCATAGTCAGTGCGCCCCGATCGGGGTTCCCAGCGGTATGGGCTGATACCGCCTCCCAACCGCCCTTCTAGCTACAACCCGACGTCCTAGGTAGAACTTCCTTTTGGAGCCGGCTTGCTCCACTGCCGCAGTGATACGTCCATTTTGCATCATGTTTTCATACTATTATTTAAGATGTTTTTATCCATAATAATGCTTTTTGGATTAATTCTAATGCCTTTTCTCTCATAATATGCAAGGTTTACACAAAGAGGGAGAATTCCGGTGGCTGGAAATCTGGACCTGGAAAAGCTACGTCAGGCTACCTATTCTGCACAACTCCAAATAAGCTGAAACTTCACAAAGAATGTTTATGGAATATTTGAGGAATATTGGAGCAAATAACTACCAAAGGGGGCCCACCAGGTGGGCACAACCCACCTGGGCGCGTCAGGGAGCCCAGGCGCACCCTAGTGGGTTGTGCTCACACAGGCCCACCTCCGGTGCCCATCTTATGGTATATAAGTCATTTTGACCTAGAAAAATAAGGAGATGACTTTCAGGATAGAGTGCCGCCATCTCGAGGCGGAAATTGGGCAGGAGCACTTTTGCCCTCCGGTGGAGCGATTCCGCCGGGGAAACTCCCTCCTAGAGGGGGAAATCATCGTCATCATCATCACCAACAACTCTCCCACCTTGTGGAGGGCAATCTCCATCAACATCTTCAACAGCACCATCTCCTCTCAAACCCTAGTTCATCTCTTGTGTTCAGTCTTCTTACCGTAACTATAGATTGGTGCTTGTGGGTGACTAGTAGTGTTGGTTACATCTTGTAGTGGATTACTATATGGTTTATTTGGTGGAAGATTATATGTTCAGATCCAATATGCTATTTAATACCCCTCTGATCTTGAGCATGATTATCATTTGCGAGTAGTTACTTTTGTTCTCGAGGTCACAGGATAAATCATGTTGCAAGTAATCATGTGAACTTGATATGTGTTTGATATTTTGATAGTATGTATGTTGTAATTCCCTTAGTGGTGTCATGTGAACGTCGACTACATGACACTTCACCATATTTGGGCCTAAGGGAATGCATTCTGGAGTAGCAATTAGATGATGGGTTGCGAGAGTGATAGAATCTTGAACCCCAGTTTATGCACTATTCCGCAAGGGACCGATTGGATCCAAAAGTTTAATGCTATGGTTAGAATTTATTCTTAATACTTTTCTCGTAGTTGCGGATACTTGCGGGAGGGTTAATCATAAGTAGGAGGTTTGTTCAAGTAAGAACAACACCTAAGCACCTGTCCACCCACATATCAAATTATCAAAGAAGCGAACACAAATTAAACCAAGATGATGAAAGTGACTAGATGAAAATCCCGTGTACCCTCAAGAACGCTCTGCTTATTATAAGAGACCGTTTTGGCCTATCCTTTGCCTCAAAAGGATTGGGCTACCTTGCTGCACTTTTGTTACTACTATCGTTATTTGATCGTTACAAATTATCTTGCTATCAAACTACTCTGCTACTTACAACTTCAGCACTTGCAGACATTACCTTGCTGAAAACCAGTTGTCATTTCCTTCTGCTCCTCGTTTGGTTCGACACTCTTACTTAGCAAAAAGAGCTACAATTGATCGCCTATACTTGTGGGTTATCAAGGCTATTTTCTGGCGCCATTGTCAGGGAGTGAAGCGCCTTTGGTAAGTGGAATTTGGTAAGGAAACATTTATATAGTGTGCTGAAATTTATTGTCACTTGTTATTATGGAAAACAATTCTTTGAGGGGTTTGTTTGGGGTATCTCCACCTCGTTTGAAACCAAAATTAGCTACCCCTCAGCCTACTGCACCTACTGAAAATATTGAATATGAAATTCCTTCGGGTATGATAGAATAACTGCTAGCTAATCCTTATGCAGGAGATGGAACCGAACATCCTGATATGCACTTGATATATGTAGAACAAATTTGTGGGTTGTTCAATCTTGCAAGTTTACCCGGAGATGAAGTTATGAAGAAGGTTTTCCCTTTATCTCTGAAGTGAAAAGCATTGGCATAGTATAAGCTATGCGATGATATTGGATCTTAGAATTGGAATCGATTGAAATTGGAGTTCCACCAAAAAAATTATCATGTGCATCTAGTTCATCGTGATCGAAATTATATATATATATATATATATATATATATATATATATATATATATATATAATTTTTGGCCTCGTGAAGGAGAAAGTATCGCTCTATCTTGGGGGAGGCTTAAGTCAATGTTATATTCATGCCCCAATCATGAGGTCTCAAGAGAAATATTATCCAGAACTTTTATGCTCGGCTTTCTCGTAATGATCAAACCATGCTTGATACTTCTTGTGTTGGTTCTTTTATGAAGAAGACTATTGAATTCCGGTGGAATCTTTTGGAAAGAATTAAATGCAACTCTGAAGATTGGGAACTCGACAAAGGTAAAGAGTCAGGTATTAAACTTAAGTACGATCGTGTTAAATCTTTTATGGATACCGATGCTTTTCAAAAGTTTAGCACTAAATATGGACTTGACTCTGAGATAGTAGCCTCCTTTCGGGAAACATTTGCTACTCATGTTGATCTCCCTAAAGAGAAGTGGTTTAAATATCACCCACCTATTAAAGAAGAAATTAAAGAACATGTACTAGTTAAAGAAGAAACTATACTTTACAATGTTGATCCAGTTGTTCCTACTACTTATATTGAGAAACCACCTTTCCCTGTTAGGATGAAGGAACATGCTAAAGTTTGAACTGTGGTTAACAAAAGCTATATTAGAACACCTAAACCCAATGAACAAATTAAAGTAGAACCTAGTATTGCTATGGTTAAAGATCTCTTGGAAGAAGATATGGATGGGCATGTTATTTACTTTTGTGAAGAAGCTGCTAGAATTGCCAAACCTGATAAAAAGGGTAAACATAGACCTGTTGTTGGCATGCCCGTCATCTCAGTTAAAATAGGAGATCACTGTTATGATGGTTTATGTGACATAGGTGCTAGTGTGAGTGCTATTCCTTACACCTTATATCAAGAAATTATGAATGACATAGCACCCGCAGAAATAGAAGACATAGATGTTACTATTAAACTTGCTAATAAAGACAGTTTATCATAATTTTGGATTGTTAGAGATGTTGAAGTCTTGTGTGGGAAAATAAAATACCCTACTGATTTTCTTGTTCTTGGTTCCCCACAAGATGACTTTTGTCCCATTATCTTTGGTAGACCTTTCTTGAACACCGTTAATGCTAAAATAGACTATGAGAAACAAACTGTCGGTGTTAGTTTTGGTGATGAGTCCCATGAGTTTAATTTTTCCAAGTTTTGTAGAAAGCTTCATGAAAAAGAATTGCCTAGTAAGGATGAATTAATTGGTCTTACTTCTATTGCTGTACCACCTACTAATCCATTAGAACAATATTTGCTAGACCATGAAAATGATTTTCATATGCATGAAAGAAATGAATAGATAAGATTTTGTTTGAACAACGCCCTCTACTTAAACACAATTTGCCTATTGAAACTCTGGGAGGTCCTCCTCCACCTAAAGGTGATCCTATGTTTGAATTAAAACAATTGCTAGACACTTTGAATTATGCTTATCTTGATGAAAAGAAGATATATCCTGTTAGTATCAGTGCTAACCTTTCAGAACATGAAGAAGAAAGATTATTGGAAGTTCTAAGGAAGCACCGAGCTGATATTGGATATACTCTTGATGATTTAAAGGGCATTAGTCCCACTCTATGTCAGCACAAAATTAATATGGAACCTGATGCTAAACCTGTTGTTGATCACCAACTTCTGTTAAATCCAAAGATGAAAGAAGTGATAAGATGGAAATGTTAAAACTTCTGGAAGCAGGTATAATCTATCCTATAGATGATAGTAGATGGGTGAGTCTTGTTCATTGTGTCCCTAACAAAGGAGGTATAACTGTTGTTCCTAATGATAAGAATGAACTTATTCCACAAAGAATTGTTACATGTTATAGAATGGTAATTGATTTTAGAAAATTAAACAAATCAACTAGAAAAGATCATTACCCTCTGACTTTTATTGATCAAATGCTTGAAAGATTATCTAAGCACACACACTTTTGCTTCCTTGATGGATATTCTAGTTTTTCACAAATACCTGTTTCTCAACCTGATCAAGAAAAGACCACTTTTACTTGTCCCTTTGGAACCTATGCTTATAGACGTATGCCTTTTAGTTTATGTAATGCACCTCCTACCTCTCAAAGATGTATGACGGCTATATTCTCTGACTTTTGTGAAAAGATTGTTGAGGTTTTCATGGATGACTTCTCTGTTTATGGGAAGCCTTTTGATGATTGTTTAAGCAATCTTGATCAATTTTTGCAGAGATGTGAACAAACAAATCTTGTCTTCAATTGGGAGAAGTGCCACTTTATGGTTAATGAAGGCATTGTCTTGGGTCATAAATTTCTAAAAGAGGTATTGAAGTGGACAAAGCTAAGGTTGATGCAATTGAGTAAATGCCATGTCCTAAAGATATAAAAGGTATTCGTAGTTTCTTAGGTCATGCTGGTTTTTATAGGAGATTTATCAAAGACTTTTTTAAAATTTCTAGGCCTCTTATGAATCTTTTGCAAAAGGATATTCCTTTTGTTTTTGATGATGATTGTTTAGAAGCCTTTGAAACACTCAAGAAAGCCTTAATTTCTGCACCTATTGTTCAACCACCTGATTGGAACTTGCCTTTTGAAATTATGTGTGATGCTAGTGATTATGTAGTTGGTGTTGTTCTAGGACAAAGAGTTGATAAGAAATTGAATGTTGTTCATTATGCTAGTAAAACTCTAGACAGTGCTCAAAGAAATTATGCTACTACTGAAAAAGAGTTCTTAGCAGTGGTGTTTGCTTGTGATAAATTTAGACCTTATATTGTTGATTCCAAAGTAACTGTTCACACAGACCATGCTGCTATTAAATATCTTATGGAAAAGAAAGATGCTAAACCTAGACTTACTCGATGGGTTCTCTTGTTACAAGAATTTGATTTACATATCATTGGTAGAAAAGGAGCTGAGAACCCCGTAGCTGATAATTTATCTAGGCTTGAAAATGTGCCTGATGACCCACTACCTATTGATGATAGTTTTCCTGATGAGTAGTTAGCTGCAATAAATGTTGCTCACATCACTCCTTGGTATGCTGACTATGCTAATTACATTGTTGCTAAATATTTACCACCTAGCTTTACATATCAACAAAAGAAAAATTCTTTTATGATTTAAGACATTACTTTTGGGATGACCCACATCTTTACAAAGAAGGAGTAGATGGTATTATTAGACGTTGTGTACCTAAGCATGAACAGGGACAAATCCTACGGAAATGTCACTCCGAAGATTATGGAGGACATCATGCCGGAGATAGAACTGCTCACAAGGTATTGTAATATGGATCTCATTGGCCTACTCTGTTCAATGATGCCCATAAGTTCGTCTTATCTTGTGATGAATGTCAAAGAATAGGTAATATCGGTAAGCATCAAGAAATGCCTATGAATTATTCACTTGCTGTTGAACCATTTGATGTTTGGGGATTTGATTACATGGGGCCTTTTCCTTCCTCTAATGGGTATACACATATTTTGGTTGTTGTTGATTATGTTACTAAATGGGTAGTAGCTATTCCAACCAGTAGTGTTGATCACAACACCTCTATTAAAATGCTTAAGGAAGTTATTTTCCCAAGGTTTGGAGTTCCTAGATATTTAATGACTGATGGTGGTTCACACTTTATTCATGGTGCTTTCCGTAAAATGCTTGGCATGTATGATGTTAACCATAGAATTGCATCACCTTATCATCCTCAGTCTAGTGGTCAAGTAGAACTTAGCAATAGAGAAATAAAATTAATTTTGCCAAAGACTGTTAATAGGTCCAGGAAGAATTGGTCTAAGAAATTAGATGATGCAATTTGGGCTTACAGAACAGCATATAAAAATCCTATGGGTATGTCTCCATATAAAATGGTTTATGGAAAAGCTTGTCATTTGCCTCTTGAGTTAAAACATAAAGTATATTGGGCCATCAAAGAGCTCAATTATGATTTCAAACTTGCTAGTGAAAAGAGGTTATTTGATATTAGCTCATTACATGAATGGAGAACCCAAGCTTATGAAAATGCAAAATTATTCAAAGAAAAAGTTAAGAGATGGCATGACAAAAGAATCCAAAGCGTGAGTTCAAAGTCGGAGAATATGTTCTTTTGTATAACTCTCGTTTCAGATTCTTTGCAGGAAAACTCCTCTCAAAATGGGAAGGCACTTATGTTATCGAGGAGGTTTATCGGTCTGAAGCCATCAAAATAAATAATTCTGAAGGTACTAACCCGAAGGTTGTCAATGGGCAACGTATAAAGCATTATATATCAGGTGCGCCCATTAATGTTGAAAGTAATATTATCCAAACTTTGACACCAGAAGAACACATAAAAAAGTCCTTCCGGAACACTCCAGAATTGTGAAAATAAGGAGGTACGTGATACGGTAAGTAAACGTACTCCGAAAAATCTGCAAAAATATTTTTATCAGTTTCGGAATATTTTGAAAATTAGGAAATAAAGAAACTTCCAGGAAGCATCCCCAGGTGGGCACAAGACACCAGGGCGCGCCAGGCTTGCCTGGTGCGCCCAGGTGGGTTGTGCCCACCTGGGAGACCTTCCAGACTCCATTTTTCTTCCGTTTGCTTGTCCCCCAAGATAAAAAAATATATATATACTTCCCGAACCTGTTGATTACCGTATTGCGGAGAAATCCCCTGTTTTCTTTTCTTGTTGTTTTCGGTCAGATCTTTTGAGCCAGGCATCATGTCTTCTTCTTCCTCCAACAACGTGGAAGAGGACGCTTCATTGATGAAGATCAAGCTGAAGAGAGAAGAGCCTGCATAAGCCGTCAGGGTAGACGAGAGCAAGGAGGTTACCATAGATCAACCTCCGGTCTTCGAACAAGCATTGCCAGCCGAGGAGGAAGAGGAAGATATCATTAAACCTTACCTTGCTCACCTTACTCCTGCTGAGATTGAAGCCTTTCGCATCATTGAAATAGTTCGCATACAGAATAAGTATCCCATTCATGAAAATATTCTGCATCAAGAGCAAATCATCCATCTCCGGAGCGTCATCCGTCGACTAGAGAATCTCTTGATCCTTAAGGATAGGATCGCTTCATCACCACCATCGTATTCTTCACCACCAAAGGAGAACTGAGTATCGGGAATGGGCACTCTCCTTGGCTTCCGCCAAGCTTGGGGGAGGAGCCCCGGTATCGTATCATCCCACTATCTTTTTGCCTTTACCTATTCTAGTTCGATCTTTTGCTTTAGATGAATAAAAGTTAGTTTGATCCTTTCTTCTTTGAGAGTTTGCTTAGTGATCTATCCTTGTAATCGTGTGCAAGTTATATAATAAAGTTTAGTTTGAGTTTTTGCTTTCTTTACTTTCATGTTGCAAATAAAAGAAAAAGATAAAGGAAATAAATAAAAAATATCATGTACTAATCTTATGGTAGGTGATGACACCACATAAGGAAAAGTATAAGTAGGAAATTTTATTAGAGATTAACAAACATAGCATTAGTCAATGATGCAACTCATGAAAGAATTAATAAGGGAAGAGAAGATTCACAAATAAATAAACTATCCTAGAAATCTTTTGTGATTGTGAGCCCTCATAAAAAAAATTGTATGCCGAAATTGTTGACGTTGGACAAGGAAGACAACTTAATGGTTTATGTTTGTTTATATTCACATAGAAGTCATATTGTCATAGATCCTTTAACATGTGGTGCTTGCCCCCTATCTTTGCTAGCCAAAAATTCCACACTAAGTAGAGGTACTACTTGCGCATCCAAAAACCCTTAAACCCAAATCTTATTTTCGAGAGTCCACCATACCTACCTAGGGATTGAGCAAGATGCCTCAAGTAAGTTGTCATCGGTGCAAAAAGGCAATAAAAATTGCTTCTAAAAGTGTGAGATCATTTAGTGTAAGAGAAAATTGAGTGTTGCACAAACTTGTGATGGTGAAGAATAAAAGCGTCATACTGCATAATAAATGTGGCTATCATAAGGGGAAATGCAACGTGACATTCTTTTGCACTAAGGGGTTGAGCATACAAACAAATAAGCGCAAGGCAACCTCTGCTTCCCTCTGCGAAGGGCCTATCTTTTACTTTTATGTATTTACTTTTATGCAAAGAGTCAAAGTTTTCCTTCTGTTCCTTTTTATTTTTCTCCTTGGGCAAGCATCATGTGGTGAGGAAAGATCTAGGAACATATGTCCAGTTGAATATAGATAGCATGAGTTACTATTGTTGACATCACCCTTGAGGTGAATACATTGGGAGGCAAAACTATAAGCCCCTATCTTTCTGTGTGTTCAGTTGAAATGTTTTGCTCATGTGTATGTGGTGAGTGTTAGCAATCATAGAAGACTATATGATGGTTGAGTATGTGGACTTGCCTAAAGGCTTCGATACGTGACCCTTCCTGAATAGATGATGAATTGTAGTTGCAAAGTTGATTGAGGACATAGTTTGTTGGTTTTTAATAGAGTTTTTGCTTCACACTTCAATTATGTGATGAATTGTTACTTATTCATGAGAAGTATATGATAAAAGTTTTATGATAAAAGTCTTATGTTTAATTTTATCACTGTTATAATAATCAACATGATGCATCTATGTCCGTATTTTGTTTTTATTGACACCTCTCTCTCAAAGCACGTGGATATGTTTTTCAATTTCAGTTTTCGCTTGAGGACAAGCGAGGTCTACGCTTGGGGGTGTTGATACGTCCATTTTGCATCATGTTTTACTAGTATTTATGTTGTTCTATTGTATAATAATGCCTTTTGGAGTCATTCTAATGCCTTTTCTCTCATAATATGCAAGGCACATATGTTCAGTTGAATATAGGTAGCATGAGTTATTATTGTTGACATCACCCTTGAGGTGAATATGTTGGGGTGGCGAAACTATAAGCCCCTATCTTTCTATGTGTCCGGTTGAAACGTTTCGCTCATGTGTACGTGGTGAGTGTTATCAATCATAGAAGACTATATGATGGTTGGGTATGTGGAATTGCCTAAAGGCTCCGATACATGACCCTTCCTGAAATGATGATGAATTGTAGCTGCAAAGTTGACAGAGAACATAGTTTATTGGTTTTTAATAGAGTTTTTGCTTTATACTTCATTTGTGTGATGAATGGTCACTTACTCATGAGAAGTCTATGATAACGTCCTATAATGTTTAAATTTGTTGCTGTTATAATAATCTACATGATGCTTCTATGTCTGTATTTTGTTTTTATCGACACCTCTCTCTCTCTAAGCATGTCGACATGTTTTTCGATTTTGGTTTTCGCTTGAGGACAAGCGATGTCTAAGCTTGAGGGAGTCGATACATCCATTTTGCATCATGTTTTCATACTGTTATTTAAGATGTTTTTATCCATAATAATGCTTTTTGGAGTAATTCTAATGCCTTTTCTCTCATAATATGCAAGGTTTACACGAAGAGGGAGAATTCCGGCAGCTGGAAATCTGGACCTGGAAAAGCTACGTCAGGCTACCTATTCTGCACAACTCCAAATAAGTTGAAACTCCACGGAGAATTTTTATGAAATATTTGAGGAATATTTGATCAAATAACTACCAGAGGGGGCCCACCAGGTGGGCACAACCCACCTGGGCACGCCAGGGAGCCCAGGCGCGCCCGGGTGGGTTGTGCTCACCCAGGCCCATCTCCGGTGCTCATCTTCTGGTATATAAGTCATGTTGACCTAGAAAAAATAAGGAGAGGGCTTTAAGGATGGAGCGCCGCCGTCTCGAGGCGGAACTTGGGCAGGAGAACTTCCGCCCTCCGGCGGAGCGATTTCGCCAGGGGAACTTCCATCCCGGAGGGGGAAATCATCGTCATCATCATCACCAACAACTCTCCCATCTCGGGGAGGGCAATCTCCATCAACATCTTTAACAGCACCATCTCCTCTCAAACCCTAGTTCACCTCTTGTGTTCAATCTTGTTACCGAAACTATAGATTTGTGCTTGTGGGTGACTAGTAGTGTTGATTACATCTTGTAGTTGATTACTATATGGTTGATTTGGTGGAATATTATATGTTCAGATCCCATATGCTATTTAATACCCCTCTGATCTTGAGCATGATTATCATTTGTGAGTAGTTACTTTTGTTCTTGAGGTCACGGAGAAATCATGTTGCAAGTAATCATGTGAAGTTGATATGTGTTCGATATTTTGATAGTATGTATGTTGTGATTCCCTTAGTGGTGTCATGTGAACGTCGACCACATGACACTTCACCCTATTTGGGCCTAAGGGAATGCATTGTGGAGTAGCAATTAGATTATGGGTTGCGAGAGTGATAGAAGCTTAAACCCTAGTTTATGCGCTATTTCGTAAGGGACCGATTGGATCCAAAAGTTTAATGTTATGGATAGAATTTATTCTTAATACTTTTCTCATAGTTACGGATGCTTGCGGGAGGGTTAATCATAAGTAGGAGGTTTGTTCAAGTAAGAACAACACCTAAGCACCGGTCCACCCACATATCAAATTATCAAAGTACTGAACACAAATTAAACCAACATGATGAAAGTGACTAGATGAAAATCCTGTGTACCCTCAAGAATGCTTTGCTTATTATAAGAGACCGTTTTGGCCTGTCCTTTGCCTCAGTAGGATTGGGCTATCTTGCTGCACTTTTTGTTACTACTATCGTCACTTGCTTCTTAGAAATTATCTTGCTATCAAACTACTCTGATACTTACAATTTCAGCACTTGCAGACATTACCTTGTTGAAAACCACTTGTCATTTCCTTCTGCTCCTCGTTGGGTTTGACACTCTTACTTGTCGAAAAGAGCTACAATTGATCCCCTATACTTGTGGGTCATCACGCAGCTCCCCACATAGCTCCATCTCCATGTGGATCTTTATTTACTTCTATCGGCTTCTATCTGTGATGAGTTTATGTGTCATGAAATAGTGCCAGTACTATTATTTTAATCACACTTCTTCAATATCTTTGCCAACAGGGATGATCAGCTCGATTTTAGTGGAACTACACAAAAGAATCAAATGATCCGAGGGTGCCAGTCGTCTTTCGTTCGACGGGTTCTACCTAGCCAGGAAATTAAATCTTGTTAGGGTTCAGGATTTACGTCGTAGGGACCCCATCAGTAGTTTTTTTTGTACACACTCTCACAGCTTTTGTCTTTAGTTGTGAAGTAAATATTGGCTATGATCTGTGAACCATTGAGATTCATTAGCATGCGTGTTAGTTTTCCTTTGTATTTGATGGAATGTTGTAACGGGACAACCTTGGAGTAGGAATGAAAATGGAGTGGAAAGTTTCCATTTTTCTGGAGAAAAAATGGAAACGGAGAGAAACCAACGTTTCGTTTCGTTGGATCATGCAATTGAGCGAAACCAACGTTTAAATCATGTCTATCGCGTTCGTGTCTCACCCTCCTCCACGGCTCCACCCCACACGGTCTCTCAGCATGCCACTCACCGCAAACCGAATATACCATAACTTTCTCGCCTGCTTGTCGATGGATCGAGCCATGGAGTACTAGCACTACTGGAAGAGTTTGACGATGAGGGGGAGGACAACTAGCTGTAGCATGGACTCCCAAAAACTTTTTACATGCATGTTGTGGCCGGCTATTGCGAGCTTTGAACGCGGAGCAGTCGCATGCACCGGGAAGTGGCGCAGGTGGCACTCTCTCGGCCGTCGCGCCGCTTCAATGCCGATGCCAGTGAGAGGTCGCATCCGCTCTGGCCGGGCATGAATGCGGCACTGACCATCTCGGGTGGGAAGCACGCGCGAGTGATGAAGAGGGTTCGGGTTGGTCAGGAACGGGCATGGCAGCGGTCCGGACGCCCGCAAACAAGAGATGTTATGCGTAAATATTGATGTGTATATAATGAATAATGTAAATAATGTGCCAGTTGGACAAATATGATTGGAGATGGAGATGGGATTTTACGTAAACACGGATATGCATGTTTATGTCTATGTGTGTGTGCACTGTGCACGACGACTCTCGCGACTACTCATACACACCATCGATGTCTCGTTCTCCCTACACACACACACTTAGTACCGCCTCATTTTGTTCCTAGGATAGGAATATCATAGGTGTGGGAAACATTTGAAGTGAGAAAAAAGGAGTACAACATACACGAAGAAATGTACACGCACTCACTCTGCCTCCGAGATAGCCGCAAGTATACGATTGAGCGCATTTGTACACGAAGAGGCAGCATACGTACATAATAATTTGATCCTTGAATTTGTTCACTTAATAATGGAGGATCAGGGACCAGACGTGAGTGATACAAACTGCAACATGGAAGTGAGGGCGTGTTTTTGATCGAGTTTTCTTTCTTGGTATGTTAAAAACAAATTGTCCGCCAGTTTTCGTTTCTTTTTTCCGAAACACGCTTATTTTATTTAAAAGCACTGCTATGGAGAGATTTTTTTACTCCATTGTGTATATATAGCCTCTTGTTTGATAGTGTTTCTCGCGTCTCGCTCTCTCACCCTCTCCATATCTAAACAAGATGATAGTGTCCACTCAATCTCTCTCCTCACCAGTGGTCACAGATCCGGCCGAATCCCGTCCGCTGCGGGAGGCGAGGAGGTGCAACATTGACGTTGTCGCCATCGGCGATGGAGGAAGCCGATGTGCACTGTCCTCTCTAAGCCGGCGCTGGCGCGGACGAAGGTCCTCCACGCCCTTGTTCACTGCCGTCGTGTGGGCAGATCCCGCCCGCCCACCTAAGCGACATCTCGCCCACCTGAGGTATAACTTCTTTTGGATTTCATGCTTCATTGTACTGGTCCAGCTCCCCGGGACGCTGCATGTGGGTTTTATTCTATGCCACTACTCCCTAGCTCCCCATGTACAGTATCTAGGGTTCGACAACTAGTACAACATCACCTATTTTTTACTATTATAGAGTAAAGGCCACTCGAAAAGTTGTCCTGGTTTATGCCTCGGTGGAGGTATACATGTTTTTTTGACAAAAAGTACATGGTGGTTGTGCGGTCATTGTCCATATTCTCCTATTGTTGCTGCTAATCTAATACTATCACTGGTTAAATGGAGCAATGTCCATGGTAAAGTGACGTCCCTTTTAAGTAATGCTGATGTCAATCCAGAGGCGTCGACAAATGCTTTTGTCCTACTTTTTTTCTTGGGTATCCTGGTTTAGTTCCCATCAAGATAATCATGATGCTTGTGTTTGTTGGTGTACTTCTCATTAATTCTTATTGACAATTGAGATGTCGTTGTTAATCTTGTACCACTGCCAAAACAAAGTAACAACACCATAACCCTTTTTTTATATTTTTGCAAACAACGATGCGTATCTCCATACCCGGGCATGTCTTCCTCAATTTTAGTGGAACTGCATAAAATTGGATGGCCATTGTTGTTCTGCCTCACTATCCTATGCCACATGGTTCTTCCTTCCTCGAGCTTGATTGCTGAGAAGAAACAGACCACAGTGAGGATTTGTCAAACTTCATTGGTGCCTCACCCAAACTTGATGCCAAATGGATGATGCATCACCACAATGACCTATCGATGCTCATGGTTGTGTCTCATGGTTGCATCGGCTGGTGAAGATGATCGATTTTCAACAAAAAACAAGCTGTCGTCCATCAGTGCTCTTTGCTTGTTACCCACAAAGATGATATCCTTCATTAGTGCACCTGGAGATGCAGTCCTCTTTCATGTTGGTGCAATTTTATCACACAATTGGCTATGAATCAAATGTTTCCTCGAAGAAGCATCGACGTTGGTACTAAGAGCATAAGTTTTGTATCGATTTCTAAGCCTTCTCACAACTTTGTCTTCAGCTCCCCTGTAATTTTATTTGTCCAGCTATTAACTAAATATGTGCTCAGACTTTGATTAAAAATTTGGCGTGGACTAAAAACCTGGATGGATGTAGTAGCCCTCCGTTTTTATTTACTCTGCATATTAGATTTGATTGAAGTCAAACTTTTGTAAAGTTTGACCAAGTTTAGGCTGAACACAACAAGCCATAATTATTGAGAGAGGGCAAATTGTACATACTCTCAAACCTTTCCGATAATTGAAATTAAAATTCTTTATTTGTACACACTCTCACACCTTTCCGATAATTTGGCGCGTGTGTGGTTATTCACTTAACGGAGGGTAGTGTACACGTGAAGGACAGGAAGTGTGACCAAGACGCGTGGATCGTTAGTTGATCGTAAGTAGTTTTCTTCACTGGTACGTTAAATAAAGAGTTTTATTTCGTACTTACAAAATTTAAAACGATTGTCATGGAGAGAAAAACAAAACCACTCCACTATATATTAGTAGTATACACGAGTACTATATAAGTACTATATAAGCTCGAGCCTCAATGCTTGTTCGCTAGGGTTTGCACTCTCCACACTCTCGCCGCACTATATATATATATACACGCTGGAGGCTCGACGTTCCTTTGCTAGGGTTTGCTATATTCATAGTCTCTCACCCTCTTCACCAGATCTAAACAAGACTGCGTTGGCCTTTGTCTCTCTCCCCTCTCACAGCTGGTGAAGGAGCTGTCCGGATCCCGTCGCACTGGGAAGGGGAGGAGGTGCAGCGTTCACTCTATCGTCTTCGGCGAGGGAGGAAATCCACTGTCGGCTTCGCTATTCTCTTTCACCCAGCGCCTATGCGGGAGGGCCACCGACCCCTTCTTCCTCACTATCGTACGTAGTGTGGGCAGATCCTGCCTCCCGCCACACGCCTATCCGCATCCCGACGACCCTAAGGTATAACTTTCTTTGAAACCTTCATTGCTCTAGCTGCATGCGGATCTTTTTTGATTTTGTAGTCAAATATAGGTCTTGGTTCAAAGAGGAAAGAAGGGTGGGGCGGGGTGGAGCATGAATCTAGGACCTGGTTCAATGAGGAAATGAGGAAGGGAAAGTAGTAGACTAGCTATCCAACCGCTTTGTTGGTTGAAAAGGGAAAAAGGGGGTAACCTAGAACACACATCTGTAAGGAACTAATCTCTTTGTTGAAAAAGGAAAGAAACTGGGGGTCGGGTAGTTTGTGCAGGACTAGATTTGCTGCCCTCACATAGGGAAAAGGTTCAAAGAGAACAAATATGGGACCAACGCAGATATGCTGCTTGGCAACACTCTACATCACCCATTTATACGTGTGGACGCACATTGTGCTGGCATGTCCCATGTCCCATGTCCCATACAACTATTTTGCTATTTTTAATCTAAGAATACCACTGGAAAATTGAAGCAATGCCACTATTAAAAGTAAATTACATTTTTAACTAATGTTATTTTAAGAGAATGTCTCTGTTAATATGAATCAATGCAACCGTTTAAGAAATGTTACTGTCCTACTTTTTTTTCCATCAAGGTAAGTTAGATGCTTCTTTTTATTGCCGTATGTTTCATCCTCCTTTATTGGCTAGTAATTGTTTCCTTTTTTTCCTCTATTAAAACAGGGATATCTATTCGACTTGTTGCTATAGTGAACCTAAATGTCACACCGGCAACTTTGCTTGATTTTAGTGGAACTGCACAAAACGAGATTGGATTTCCTATTCGTGTTGGTAGATTTGTATTTTATCTTGTCCGCCTCATGAAAGGTCAGTATAGGCCTTCATACACATGATTGTGCAGTGTGCTTTGAGATGTTCTGCTACTTGCATTGGTACTGTTTTAAATAAATGTTGAATTGAAGCTATTGTATTGCTGTCTTTTCCCATTAAGTAGTGAACAAAAATGGGACCAACCCAGACATGATGCTTGTTGCTTTGTTACAACAAACTTTGCATCACCCCCTTTATAAGTAGATGGAATCACATGGTGTTGTTGCGCCCACTCTCCCTTGAACTATTTATGCCTTTTGTTAATCTAATGCCGCTGGTAAAATTAAGCAATGCCACTCTCAGAATTAACTACTGAATCTTAGTTCAAAACTACGACACTTGTTAGGGATTGGAGGGTACCATTTCTGTTAGGGATCGACCGGAGTACATGTTTAAGAAATGTATTGTTGAGATAATGTCTCTGTTATTATATATCAATTATAGTTTTTTACAAATGGTACTATCCTTCTTTGCAGTTCTTTCTACATGTTTAACCAAGGTATTGTTAAGATAATGTCTATGTTAATATGAATCAGTCGCATTGTTTTAGGGATGGTACTTTTCTGCTTTGTTGTTCTTTATACATGTTGAAACAAGGCATTGTTAAGATAATGTCTCAGTTAATATGAATGAATCACACTGATTGAGAATTGTTACTCTCCTGCTTTGTTTCCCATTAAGATAAGGTAGATGTTTTTTCTTCTGGGAGTATAAGTCATCAACCATTATTTGTCAGTAATTGTTTCCATTATACCTATTGTTTCATACAGGGATATGAAAACTTTTGCTCGATTTTATTTCGACTTTGATTTTACTCGAACTGCACAAAAGGAGCCAATGTGTTTAAGGCAAATTGTTGCATTAGTGGGTCCAGTTGGTCTGTCCACTTTGCAAAAAGAAGCAGTCATTGTTTGCGCTACATTACACGAGGAATAATCGAGAAGCTTTATAGAGTATTAGTAGACGTTGGTGACATGACTAGTCTGCATAGAGCATGGGCAACTTAACAACACATGGAGTGCAATATTCACTCCACAAGGAAAGGTATGACCAAGTCAGTTGTCGACGCAGCTGTAACAAACGAGGTTAGTATCGGCCTTCATCCACATGATTGTGTTTTGTTATGTTGTGCTACTCATATTGTTGTATTGTTTTGAATAAATGTTTAATTCAAGCTATTGTATTGCTATCTTTTCCTATTAAGATAATGAAGATGATTATAGTTGTAAGCGTATGTTTAGTCAACTAGTACCACTATTGTATTCATCATGGTTTTTCTGTATTTATGCAGACAGGGATGCTTAGCTTGATTTTAGTGGAACTGCACAAAATGTTCAGATGGTTCATGTCCTCCATAATACTTCATCATGCAGAATACATCGAATGGTTCTCTAATCATTCATCGTCACCTTGAGCCACCGGACTGTCTACTTGAATGGAGCTGCTAACGTGTTCAAAGCCTTGTAACATATAAATACGAAATCCACCATGCTACGCAAGACATTGTCTTAACAAGTACAAGAAGCCAGGATATGACTCCAAGTCTGTCAATGTCACTCTAAGCAACAATGATGGGGCATCTGGGTATGGTAATCTGTTTACCGTACTTTCAGTTTGTCAGTCCACTGATTGGTGGGTTGAAACTAGGTCCAATATTCATGTGTGTGCTGATGTGTCTTTGTTTTATTGCAGCATATAAATATGAAATCCACCGTGCTACACAAGAAATTGTTTGATTTTAGTTGAACTGCACAAAAATATATGCTGGTTAATCCGGCTCGATGTGCCATTTCAATGTGCAGACTGGTGACAAACCCTGCCCGTTCCACAATCATGGGCATTATATATTTTGAATGGGAAAAGCTTGTCAAAGTTTAATCATAAATGTTAGCAAGAAGACATTAGTTTAATATACTGGAATTGGAAAACCTTGTCCAATTTTGCTCATTAATGTTAGCCAGAAGACATGCATTTGATATTTTTGAGTGGATGCCCTTTGCTGTGAGCAGTGTCGATCGTTTTTTCCTATTCCCACTACTGCAGGATGCTGCTAACGCGACACTACGATCAGAGACCCTTTGACGAAACTGTGTGTGATGCATTAATTGCAAACAGGGATGTAAAAAACCCGTTAAAAAAGATGCAAAATGTTTGCGATGGCAGAGACATCAAACACGGTTCAGATTTTAGTTACGTGTGCAATGCTGGGCATACAGTTGATCCAGTAGAACTATTTGCGATGAGGAAGAACAACAGAAATGGGAAGCCATATCAATGTGTGTGCGATATACGGCATACAGTTTGCTTCAATGAACTGTGTGCTATTAAGGAATGCAACAAAAACGGTCAGCCAGATCAAGGTGTGTGTGATATACGGCATACGGTTCAGTCGGACAAACTGTTTTCGATTAGGCAAGAGAACGGAAATGGTTCATCTTAACAAGATGTGTGTGATATGCGGCATTTGCGATGAGCCGAAAGAACACAAACGATTCGTGTAAACCAGATGTGTGTGATACACAGTGATGACCCACAAGTATAGGGGATCTATCGTAGTCCTTTCGATAAGTAAGAGTGTCGAACCCAACGAGGAGCAGAAGGAAATGATAAGCGGTTTTCAGCAAGGTATTCTCTGTAAGTACTGAAATAAGTGGTAACAGATAGTTTTGTGATAAGATAAATTGTAACGAGCAACAAGTAACAAAAGTAAATAAAGTGCAGCAAGGTGGCCCAATACTTTTTGTAGCAAAGGACAAGCCTGGACGAACTCTTATAATAGGAAAAGCGCTCCCGAGGACACATGGGAATATCGTCAAGCTAGTTTTCATCACACTCATATGATTCGCGTTCGGTACTTTGATAATTTGATATGTGGGTGGACCGGTGCTTCGGTGCTGTTCTTACTTGAACAAGCATCCCACTTATGATTAACTACAACAAAAGTATTAAGGTAAACCTAACCATAGCATGAAACATATGGATCCAAATCAGCCCCTTACGAAGCAACACATAAACTAGGGTTTAAGCTTCTGTCACTCTAGCAACCCATCATCTACTTATTACTTCCCAATGCCTTCCTCTAGGCCCAAATAATGGTGAAGTGTTATGTAGTCGATGTTCACATAACACCACCAGAGGTTATACAACATACATCTTATCAAAATATCGAATGAATACCAAATTCACATGACTACTAATAGCAAGACTTCTCCCTTTGTCAGGACCCCAACTCAGTGTCACATTGATCTAGCCTATAACACCTCATATCACTTTGCGGCCTCACGCACGGTATCCCCACGGGTGTCGCCTTACCTTTGCCCGGGACCGTTTGCGCCTTTTGGCTCACGTATATGATAGTGTCGCTAGCATCCATATGATAAGGAGCCCGGGCTGACATGACTAGTCGTAAACACAAAGTGGCACAGACTTACAGGGACAGGCATCCATGACCCAGCATCGAACGTGTCGGTCATCAGCAAGTGGGTCCGGGATGTAGCACTGGGCTAGCAGGACTCCGGTAAACCGGGCTGTAGCGGCTGACAGGACTCCGGTACTCAACGCGTGACATTTCCCCGAAGGGACAGACACTGGAACGAAGAAGGACACATGCCGGCCAGCCTAAATGTTCCGGAGCAGTAGCAAGCTACCATGGCTCAATGGAAACACTAGGAGACATTTCCCGGTAAGAGAGGCTACTAAAGATAAACAACTAGTTAGCCAGATCCCACACATACCAAGCATTTCAATCATACACACAATATGCTCGATATGTGCAAATACAACAAGGCATCACAACATGACTCTACGACTCAAGTATTTATTCATTAGGCTCCGAGGAGCGAGATAATACAATCATGGGTCTCACGACCCAACATTCAGAGCATACAAGTCAAGGCACAAACAGAAGCTAACATGTCTGGGTACAGACATCTACAAATGAAAAAGGCTGAGAAGCCTGACTGTCTACCAGATCCTGCCGAGGGCACAAGATCGTAGCTGAGGTAACAAGCTAAACGTCGAAGTCCACGCGGAACTACTAGTGAGACTGATGTCTCTCTGCAAAAACATAAAATAGGCAAACGTGAGTACAAATGTACCCAGCAAGACTTACATCAGAACTAACTACATATGCATCATTATCAACAAGGGGATGGTGGGGTTTAACTGTAGCAAGCCAGCTTTGACTCGGTGGCTATCCTGAACTACGAGTGCAAGTAACTCTTTTGAGGTGGCGCACACGAGTCCACATATTCACCATATCAATACACCACTATGGATCCGCTCCCATCTCCCTATGAGAACGCCATCCATAGCACTCACGCTTATCTTGCGTATTTTAGGGTATCCCCTTTCACTTGTCTATGAACTGATATAAGCAACCCAGAAGTCCTTTACCGCGGACACGGCTATTCAAATAGATGATGTTAACCCTGCAGGGGTGTACTTCTTCATACATGTTTCCACCACTTAGCGTCTGCACACGACATGTGCTCGGCAGACTTCAAGCGAAAGCCGACGTGGGTGTAGACCACGACCTACCTAAACACTCGAGTCTCTAGTCCAGGTTTATCGCCTATTCGGGTTCCATCCATGAGGAGATCCGGCCGGGGTTTCGCTCACAGCCCCAAACGATGTGAACAGGGTTCCGTGACACCAAACGGGCGCCCGGTATACCCGTCCACGTGCCTACTGCATCACAGCCCACCCCTACGGTCAGCTCTGTCCACGGCCTCCAGCATACTACAAACACCAGAAACTACTTGCAACTCCTGGACAGAGGACAAGGGTGAATAAGCAGTCGAGCGGGGTCATATTTCAGGGCCCAATGCATGGTAGTAGCTGAATCATGGATCACAAACACAGAACTCAGTTCCTGAGGACGGCTTCAATGAGACAACCCACCATGTACTCCTACATGGCCTCTCACCGATACCTTTTACCAAATCGTGTTCACACATTTGGCTCACACACAGTAGGACATGTTCACACACCTCTGATTCATTCCCGATGAATCAGACCTGACTCAACTCTAAGCAGTAGCAGGCATGACAAACAAACATGAATGAGTAGGAACAACAGGGCTCAAACAACTCCTACTCATACTAGTGGGTTTCATCTATTTACTGTGGCAATAACAGGTCATGCAGAGGATAAAGGGGTTCAACTACCGCAACAAGTAACAGATGAATCATTGTTGTCCTAATGCAGTAAAAGAGAGCAGGGAGAGAGAGTAGGATTGTATCAGAATGAACAAGGGGGTTTTGCTTTCCTGGCACTTCTGAAGATAACATTGAGTCTTCATCAGTGTCAACGATCACATCATCAGTACAGCGTCTACCGAGGGGGAACAACACCGGCAAACACAGAAGAAACACGATCAATGTAATGCACAGTATGATGCATGCTATGACATGGCAATATGAATGTGTTTTGGGCTAATGCATCTAGCAACAAGTTAAATGAAGTTGGTTTGAACCCTAAGTACAAATCCAAACTCCATATGTGAAATTTCAAATGCCATTTATATGATTTGTGCTAAACAACAGCTATAAGTTGTTCTAACATGCATGAAAATGGTACAGATGGATAGATTGGATTTTTCTGATCATTTTTCATATATAATTTATTTCATTTGGAGTTACGGTTGAATTTCTATGAATTTTAGAAATTTTTACAATTTTCTGAAATTTGCTGAATTATTTTAAATCCAGAAAATGGTTAACTGCATCAGCATGACGTCAGTGTGACGTCATCAAGTCAACTGGGGCTGGTCCGGTCAAACCTGACCCTGGGTCCCACTGGTCAGCGTCTCAGGCTGGTTTAGGTGGATGACATGTGGGACCGGTCAACGTTGACTTGACTAAGTCAAAATCTGACACGTGGGGTCCACAGGTTAGCACTAATCTAAACAGAAAAATTAAACTAATCTAATTAGGCTCGGGGTCCACATGGCAGTGGCTCAAGGGGGTGTTTAGAGTGGTCATTGGCGGCTAATGGAACTGCCACGTCAGCGTCACCGGAGTTACGCCGGCGGCGACCAGAACGCGGCGGAGGCACTCTGGAGGGGCTCGGGTTTCGCCTACGGTGCACCATTCGGTGTGCCCTTTGGCCATGCGGGGAGCTGGCGCGATGGCGCGTCGGATGGTGGTGGTCTCCGGGCCTAGGGTGGTTGGAGTCGACGGCGGCAAGCTTGGTTGCGGCCGCCGGAGTTCGGTGAGAAAGGCAGCGCGCTAAGGTGCACGGGAGGACGAGTGGTTAGGTGCTTTGGGTTCCTGGGATCGTGGTGAGCACGATGGTGGGCTCGGAAACGAGCTGCGGTGGCTGTGGCCACGACCACGCCATGGCCGGCGGCGAGAAGCTCTCGGCCGCGGTGGGAAATGGAGCTAGCGTACGAGCGCGATCTTGAGAGAGGAGGGGAGAGGAAGAGGGGCTCACGGTGATCTCGTGGAGATGCTCAGAGTGCTCGGAGAGGTCCTGTACGCGGAGAAATCGACGGCGGCAATCCACGACATCGAGGAAGAAGACGGCATTGAAGGCCGCTCTACGGGGCGTCCGGGCTTGCGTGAGTCATCGAGGAGGAAGAGGGGGTCGTGGCAGTCCTTTAGAACATGGAGAGAGGTCGAGGGGGAGGCTGTGGCTACGTAGGTGATGAGCGGCGGCGACGAGCTCCGCTCGGTGGTGCTCGGGAGAGAGGGCAGACGAGGGAGAGACACGGGAGAGTGAGAGAGGGTCAATGGGGCCGCATGGCGTCTCCAGGGAATAGCGGAGGCAAGCAGGGAGGCATGAGGTGGCCGAGCGTGTGCCGGCGTGCGTCGGCCACGCGCGCTGCCTACTGGCGCGAGGAAGACGATAGGGGGGAGTGGAGATGGGCTGGGCCGGCTTCAGCAGCAGGCCGCACAGGTAGGCGCCAGGTAGCTCTCTCTCTCTTTATTTCTATTTTCTATTTCCGACATTTGTTTTAGTTTGAATCTTGCCACTGTTTGAAATTCCAATAGTTTCAGACCAGTGCCAAAAATCTTCTGAACAATTTTATGTTGCTAGATGGACATTTCCAAAAGCACATAAAATGTTTAAAAGATATTTGAAATTATATTCTAGTTATATGAATATAACTCAAATTCAAATAGCAATTGATTTAAATTCAGAGCCCCAGAAATAAATCCTTAAAAATGTTCCTAAATTCTGGTATGATATATAGCTCTTGCCAAAATTCTCAAACATTGCAAAAGGACATCTTGGAAACAAAGAATGAGATTTCCAGGGTTCCTTGCCCTTCTTTTATTTAAAGTTTTTGAGGCTTCCACCTTCCTCAGTTCCAAGTTTCAGAAATTTAGACATGATGCATGATTGCTCTATGATCCAACTAATACAAGCAATAATCTAGGGCTGTGACACCCTTGTCCTCAGGAACAAACGTAACTACTCACAAAGCATATTCCTGTTCATAATCAGAGGGGTAATAATGTGCATAAAGGTTCTGAACATATGATCTTCCACCAAATAAACCAACTAGCATCAACTACAAGGAGTAATCAACACTACTAGCAACCTACTAGCACCAATCCTGGACTTGGAGACAAGAATTGGATACAAGAGATGAACTAGGGTTTGGAGATGAGATGGTGCTGGTGAAGATGTGGATGGAGATTGCCCTCTCCCAATGAGAGGAGCGTTCGTGATGACGATGGTGATGATTTCCCCCTCCCGGAGAGAAGTCTCCCCGGCAGAACAGCTCTGCCGGAGCCCTAGATTAGTTCCGCCAAGGTTCCGCCTCGTGGCGGCGGAGTCTCGTCCCGAAAGGTTGCCTTCTATTTTTTTCTCATCGAAAGACTTCATATAGGAGAATATGGGCATCATAGAGCCACCAGGGGGCCCACAAGGTAGGGGGGCGCGCCCAGGGGGGGGAGGGCGCGCCCCCACCGTCGTGAGCAGGGTGTGGCCCCCCTGGCCTTCATCTTTGGCGACGATTTTTATTTATTTATTTTAAGACATTCCGTGGAGTTTCAGGACTTTTGGAGTTGCGCAGAATAGTCCTTCAATATTTGCTCCTTTTCCAGCCCAGAATTCTAGCTGCCGGCATTCTCCCTCTTCATGTAAACCTTGTAAAATAAGAGAGAATAGCCATAAGTATTGTGACATAACGTGAAATAACAGCCCATAATGCAATAAATATCGATATAAAAGCATGATGCAAAATGGACGTATCAACTCCCCCAAGCTTAGACCTCGCTTGTCCTCAAGCGAAATGCCGATAACAACAAATATGTCCTGATGTTTAGAGGTAGAGGCGTTGATAAAAATAAAATACGAACATGAAGGCATCATGATTATTTCATAACAGCAACATATATAGATTTTGTCATATGATTACTCATGTTCAAGTGATGATCTTTTCACGAAGCCAAAGTATGAATCAGAAACCTTATTGGGCACCAACAAATTATACCCTCAGTCATTGAAGCAATTGCAATTTATCATAACATCAGAAAGAGTCTATGTCAGAGGTTAAAAGCAAGTCCACATACTCAACTATCACTTAGTCCTTCATAATTGCTAACACTCACGCAATACTTGTGGTTACGTAGTTTTAATCGGACACAGAGAAAGATAGTGGCTTATAGTTTTGCCCCACAACCGTTTACCTCAAGGGTAATGTCAACAATAACAACCCATGCTCCCCCACATCCAATTAGATATATATATCATGTTCTTTCCAACATGCTGAGCTTGCCAAAGGATAAAATGAAAAAGGAAAGGTGAAGATCACCATGACTCTTGCATAAGGTAGAGGATAATAATAAAAGATAGGCCCTTCGCAGAGGGAAGCAGAGGTTGTCATGCGCGTTTAGGGTTGATGCACAAAATCTTAATGCAAAAGAACATCACTTTATATTGCCCCTTGTATATGAACCTTTATTATGTAGTCCATCGCTTTTATTGCATCCACAACAAGTTCGTACAAAGCTTATTTCTCTACACTAATAAGTCATGCATATTTAAAGAGCAATTTTTATTGCTTGCACCGATGACAACTTACTTGAAGGATCTTACTCAATCCATAGGTAGATATGGTGGACTCTCATGGCAAAACTAGTTTAAGGGTATTTTGGAAGCACAAGTAGTATTTCTACTTGGTGCTGAGAATTTGGCTAGCATGAGGGGGAAAGGCAAGCTCAACACGGTAGAGGATCCATGACAACATACTTTATCTCGGATGTAAGAAAGCATAACTCATTATGTTGTCTTCCATGTCCAACATCAACTCTTTAGCATGTCATATTTTAATGAGTGCTCCCAATCATAAAAGATGTCAATGATAATATATCTATATGTGAAACCTCTCTTTCCTTAGTACTTCCTATTAATTGCAACGATGACCAAAGCTATATTTGCCAACTCCCAACAACTTTTAATCATCATACTCTTTCTATGTGAAGTCATTACTTTCACTAAGATCAATATGAACTCTTTGATTCTTTTTATTCTTTTTCTTCTAATCACCCAAGATCATGGCAAAATACTCAAGCCCTTGACTCAACACTAATCTTGATTATATAGCTCACAGACTCGATTACAAAGAAGGATCATAAAGCAAAACTCAAAACTAGATCATGCCATGACTTTATTCTACTAACTCAAGATACTACTAATAGGACCAAACTAAGAAAAAGGTAAAGATAGGAGTTGCGATGGTGATACGATACCAGGGCACCTCCCCCAAGCTTGGCAGTTGCCAAGGGGAGTGCCCATACCCAGATAATTATGTCTCCTTCTTTGTTGTTGATGGTGGAGGTGTTGTTGATGATGGAGTTGTTGCATTTTTCTTCTCTAGCTTGCGTCTAAGGCTAAAATTTTCATCCCTCAGATCCTCATTCTCGAGCTCAAGTTTCATTATCTTTTTGCATAGTGTTGCCTTGCTGTCCTGCAAAAAACGAGGTGGGATAGATTGGACCTTAGGGAGGCTTGACTTCTTGAACTCCACATGCATATCACCAGGTTGAGGTAGGGGATAGTCCTCTTCGTCGGAACTTGTTTCCTCCTTCCTCTTTGGATCATAGTCTTCTTCTTCCTCCGTGGTCCAGCCATAATGCTCCACATCCCCATATACCATAGGATTTGCAATATAATCATCCATGTAGCTCTCTCCCTCCGAATCTTGGGAAGACATCTTGCTCTAATCTGCAGCAGCAACAGCTCGAAACAAAAACAGAGGATATTTGCGTGATACGGGAGTCAAAACCTTCGGGAGTATATATAATGAATTTTTACCAACCAAAATACGTATGATGCAAGGAAACGGAGTCTGGAGGGCACACGAGGTGCTCACGAGGTAGGGGGGCACGCCTAGGGGGGTAGGGCGCGCCCTCCACCCTCGTGGAGGCCTCGTGTCCTCCCCGGACTACTACTTATTTTTCTATTTTTCTAAATATTCCAAAATGGAGATATATTGCCTTAAAAATTGTTTTGGAGTCGGTTTACTTACCGTACCACATACCTATTCCTTCTCGTAGTCTGAAACGTTCTGGAAAGTGTCCTTTATGTATTCCTCTGGGGTTACGGTTTCAATAATATTAGTTTCAACATTTATAGGATTACTTGAGATATAGTGTTTAATCCTTTGACCGTTTACCACCTTCGGATTTGTGCCTGCAAAGTTGTTGATTTTTATAGCACCGGGAACGATAGACCTCCTCGATAACGTAGGAACCTTCCCATTTAGAGAGAAGTTTTCCTGCAAAAAGTCTTAAATGAGAGTTGTATAGCAATACATAATCACCTACATTAAACTCACGCTTTTGTATTCTTTTGTCATGCCATCTTTTAACCTTTTCTTTAAACAACTTGGCATTTTCATAAGCTTGGGTTCTCCATTCATCAAGTGAGCTAATATCAAATAACCTCTTATCACCGACAAGTTTGAAATCATAGTTGAGCTCTTTAATAGCCCAGTATGCCTTATGTTCTAGTTCGAGAGGTAAGTGACAAGCTTTTCCATAAACCATTTTATACGGAGACATACCTGTCGGTGTCAAAGCCGGCGGATCTCGGGTAGGGGGTCCCGAACTGTGCGTCTAGGCGGATGGTAACAGGAGACAAGGGACACGATGTTTTACCCAGGTTCGGGCGCTCTTGATGGAGGTAAAACCCTACGTCCTGCTTGATTGATATTGATATTGTGGATGTTTACAAGAGTGGATCTACCACGAGATCAAGGAGGCTAAACCCTAGAAGCTAGCCTATGGTATGATTGTAAGGGTTGATGTTGGTTGGCCTACGGACTAGAGCCATCCGGTTTATATAGACACCGGAGAGGGCTAGGGTTACATAGAGTCGGTTACAATGGTAGGAGATCTACATATCCGTATCGCCAAGCTTGCCTTCCACGCCAAGGAAAGTCCCATCCGGACACGGGACAAAGTCTTCAATCTTGTATCTTCATAGTCTTGGAGTCCGGTCGATGATGATAATCCGGCCGATGATAGTTCGGCTGATGAGGGTAATCCGGCTATCCGGACACCCCCTAATCCAGGACTCCCTCAGTAGCCCCCGAACCAGTCTTCAATGACGATAAGTCCAGCATGTGTATAGTCTTCGGCGTTGCAAGGCGGGTTCTCCTTCAAGTTCCATGTACCTGCCGAACAGTGTCCGGCTTCCTCATCAATGTTGTGCTTCTAGGCTTCCACGCCCAATAATGGCCTTCTTCCACGCGTCGCACGAATGCGAAAAGCCAGGGTGTCTTTTATGTTTTACCCCCTAGTTGTGCGAGTAATCTGCCTATAAGAGAGGCAAGAATCCAGATCCAAATCACCATCTTCCTCCCGCGAATACTCATCGGAGCGCTTTCGACCAAGAATCCATTCCATCATGGACCATCAACGCAGCTCCTCTTCTCGCGCTCCCAGCCCTCTGCCAGGAGATTGGAGGAGATGCTCTGTTCCGCACAATGAGCTGGTGAAGCTCCAAACGGGGGGATATCTCCCTCCGGCCTTCATGGTTCCGGTCCGAGCCGGGCTGGCCACCTATAAAGGTGGGAAGCAAGCGGAGGCTACCCCAAATCCCAACAAAGGGGAGCGGGTATGATTCATCCCCTATCTGATAAGGGGGCTCAGATTTCCTGTACATCCGTTCCTCCGCGGGCTCCTAGAGTTCTACGGACTCCAGCTTCATCACCTCACGCCTGCCTCGATCCTGCATATTGCGGGTTACGTAGCTCTTTGCGAGCTATTCCTGGGCGTCGAGCCCCATTTCGCACTGTGGAAGAGGTTGTTCTGCCTTGTACCCCGCTCTCACGAGGGGTCCATATATCAAGTGGGCGGCGCCGAAATATGGCGTATTACCGGGACCGGATATCCATCCGGAACCCCTAAGAAGGCGTCCAAAGACTGGCCTTCGGAATGGTTTTATATAGAAGACGCTCCGCTGCCGGACCCTGTTCGGATCGGCCTCCCGGAGTTCAGCAATGCTCCTCTGAAGAAATGCCTTAGTGGAGCCCCCAACTGGAGGAAGACAAGAGCGTCCATTATCTGATGGGCCGGATAAGGTTACTGGCCCATTCCAGGTTGACCATGATTGGAGTCATGGCAACATGCATTATGCGGGGGGTGCAGCCACTACAATACAGGGGCCAGCCCATGTGGGATTTCAACGGGGAGGACGATGCCACCCGTCATGGCCGCAAAGGGCTGGATTCGGCTGAAGACCTGGTGAAGATCCAGTCCGGCCTGTATAAGGGGGAGAAGGAGGATTTCCTTCGGACGAACCCGTTAAATGGGTTTTCCATGAATAATCCCCGGCCTTGGGTAAGCGAACACTCCGCGTGTCCAACCCATGCCTTTGAAATTTAAGTTTCTTATATTGTGTTCTTCTTTCGACGCAGGAGCTGCGTCGGATGGTGGAGGACATGCTAAGTCCAGCTCCGCAACCCGAGGATCCAGAGAGATCCCGGGATCTGGCCTCTGAAGAGGATCCGGACATAGGAGTGGAGCTAATCGACGGGGTGTTCCACCAGCTCAGCATGGATAATGCTTTAGTCGCCATTACGGCCGACTATCCCGGGCTATATCCGGCTTCCCAGGTGATTGTGACCAAAGTCCTGACACCGTTATTCCTTCCTTGCTTATTTCTGACCACCGTATATGATGACGCTGTGCAGGAGGCGCCTCTAGGGCGGGAAGCCAAGCCCGCGGCGGCTGACCATCAAAGGCCAGTCCGGACCAGTAGGCGGAAGAGGAGCGCGGCGCGGACTGAAACGTCGCCGCAAAGGTATAGCTCACAAATTCATTATTCGGAGCAACGTTCCTAGGAAGCGTTTGAGTGCTCATGACTTTTGTAGGAGAAAAAGCGCCCGCCGGGCTGCGGATGTAGAGGTTGCCAATCCGGCCTCTACCAGCCAAGCTCCAACGCCTGGCCTGGAGGGGGAGGCGAGCGCAAGGCGCGAGCCAGACACTCCTCCGACAGAGGATGCCGACAGACTGTCCGCCACCAAGTCTGAGGTGGAGAGCGCCATGAACCACAGGCGCCGCCGGACAGTTTTTCGTGACGCGTGCTTCTCCCCTGAGGCGTTGGATGCCTTTAATGCAGGGGACGCGCACCTCCATGCCGCTCAAGATGGTTTGACCAGAGCCACGGAGCAGTATGTAAAAGACATACGGGTAAGAGAATTTAACAGATATATATGCCAGTAGCCCCCGAGACTTAAAGTAGTTATATTAACTGATTTAAGGATCATATGAAACGCAGGGTCTTACCGAGAAGAATACCCAACTATCTCAGGAGCTGCAAGAGTGTAAGGCTCAACTTGAGGCCGCACTCGCTGCCGCAGGAGGAAACATAGAGACCTCTCCTGGTAACACATTGTTTAAAAAGATAAGTAGTGTTTGGCCTGTGCGCAAGTCTGATAATGACGTTGCAGGTGCTGCCGGAAAAGATTCGGACAGGCAAGAACTTCTGCGCCAGCTGAAGGCCGGCGAGAGGGTGCTGCATAAGGTGAAGCACGAAAGGAACAAGCTCCAGGATGCCCATGCCCAGCTTGGAGAAGAGCTGAAAGGCGTTCGGGCTGAGTTGTCTGGCTCCGTTAAGGAGAATCAGCGGCTTCGTCGCGGCATCTATAGTAAGTGCTTGAGCGAACTCCTTTGAAAAGAAGAGTTCGGCGAGGAAGTCAATTGACAAAATATGCCTATAGGTGTACTCACATGTCGTCCTGCGGAGGAGATGCCCGTATCAACGGGTGATCAACTTCCCGAGCTGTTGCAACTGATCGAACGAGTTCGGCAGGCAATGCGCGGCGTCATCCAGGCTTTATGGCCAGCCTTCTCCCTACCCGAGGGCCTTGGGGAGCTTGCGGAGAAGCTTCAGGGAGTGCGGCAGCGCTTCCATCTATGGAAGGTTTCAGCCTACCGCCAAGGTGCCAGGGAGGCCTGGGCCATGGTGAAGACGCGGTACAAGAAGGCGGATCCCAACCACATGGCCGAAGTCGGACCTGTGGGGCCCGATGGGAAGGAGATCCCTGTGAGTTTAGTATACGGCCAAGTAGAGTTGGCCGCTAAGTTTTCCCAACAAGACTGTAAATTAGACAGCCTGTTAGACGGGATTGAGGAAGAATACAGTCAGTCAATTTGACAATGTATTATAAAATGACATGTAAAATGCCTTCTAGCCGGATTGTAGATCGTTTGTCTTTGCCGACCTTTTCGCTTCAACCTCGGGACCCTAGAGTCCGGAGTGTGTCCGAATACCTTCTCGGTTATGAAGCAACCGGGGTATGCGTGGAGACCAGGCGTAGGGGTCATTAGTGCTTTATCAGACAAGTGCCCAACTAGTTATGCTATATTACATGGTTAGTAAGAAACATCTTCCAGGGAGAATAGTTCCGTTAAGGGTTCCTTTCCTCTGGGGGAGGCATGCCCTAAAGTGCATGTCCGGACTGCGAAAAAAGCAGAAAAACATCTGGGGGCAGATAATTAAGTAGGTAAAAAATTATCTTTCAAGTCACCGACCGAATATTCCCTTAAGAACGCTAGCTTTCGGCTTCACCCAGTCTGAGGTACACATCCGGCTGACCCGGCAGTAACAATCGCAGAGGTGCTCCCTTTACCTCCTAGCCGAACAATCGGGAACGTAGGGGTAAGCACAGGAGCCAGGCAACCCAGCTTGGCCAAAACTTAAGTCATATCGATGCATATAATGGTGAATAAAAGGTACATGTGGAAGCTTCACACATGTGCTGGGCATGAAGCCCCTATAATTAAGCTTCTGGTAAAGAAGCCCCCAGGTATAATGAATGCGGATGGCACATCAAGTGTGTGCGAACAATGCGCAAGTAGGCCCTTAAGGGCTTTTTAATAGGAGGTTAAGAGAAGAAAGAGAAATAAAAGACAACTGAAGTGTAAAAAATTTGAGCAGGGGAAGGGGACGAACTCTTAGTCCGGCGCTAGGCATAGAATCTTCGGAGGCGGGCTGCGTTCCATGGGTTCGGCTCGAGTCGGTTATCCGATGCATTTCGTAGACGGTACGCTCCGCCGGTTAGGACTTGGTCGATAATGAAGGGGCCCTCCCATTTGGGCTTGAGCTTGTCCTTTTTCTTGTCCGGCAGGCGTAGAACTAGTTCGCCAACGTTGTAAGTCTTGGCCCGTACTTCTCTGCTTTGATATCTTCGAGCCTGTTGCTGATAGAATGCGGAACGAGCCTTGGCGACGTCGCGTTCTTCCTCCAATGCGTCCAAGCTGTCCTGCCGATCCAGCTCGGCCTCTCTTTCTTCATACATGCGCACTCGAGGTGAGTCATGAATAATGTCGCAGGGCAGAACTGCCTCTGTGCCGTACACCATAAAAAATGGTGTGAATCCGGTAGTACGGTTGGGCGTTGTCCACAGCCCCCAGAGTACGGAGTCGAGCTCCTCTACCCAGTGCATGTCAGATTTCTTAAGTGACCGCACTAGTCTGGGTTTGATGCCGCTCATTATTAGACCATTTGCTTGTTCCACTTGACCGTTGGTTTGAGGATGATAGACTGAAGCGTAATCGAGCTTAATGCCCATATTTTTGCACCATGCTTTAACCTCGTCGGCCGTAAAATTCATGCCGTTATCGGTGATGATGCTGTGGGGGACACCAAAACGGTGTACTACCCCGGAGATAAAGTCTATCACTGGTCCGGACTCCGCCGTTTTGACTGGCTTGGCCTCTATCCAGTTGGTAAATTTATCCACCATGACCAATAGGTATCTTTGCTTGTGGGTTCCCCCTTTAAGTGGTCCAACCATGTCAAGCCCCCAGACCGCGAACGACCAGGTAATGGGTACAGTTTTGAGGGCGGTGGGTGGCATATGGCTCTGATTAGCAAAGAGCCGACAACCGACGCATCTTTGGACCAAGTCTTGAGCATCTGCCCGGGCCGTCGGCCAATAAAATCCTGTACGGAATGCTTTTCCTACGAGGGCCCGGGCTGCTGCGTGGTGTCCGCCTAGTTCGGCATGAATTTCAGCCAGGAGGTTTCGCCCTTCATCTTCGGAGATACACCTTTGAAGGACTCCGGTTGTGCTTTCCTTATAAAGTTCTCCCTCATAGACCTTGTAGGCTTTAGATCACCGGACAATGCAGCGGGCCTCATTTTGGTCTTTGGGAAGTTCCTGCCTAAGTAAGTAGGCCAGGAATGGTTCTGTCCACGGGGCGATTACGACCATTATGTCGTGGGCTGAAGGTGTTATTTCAGCGGCGGAATCGCCGCTTATGTCAAATTGCTCTTTGCCGGTTGGTGTGGCTGCTTCCGGTTTGTTATTTCCGGACTCCTCTTCCCATAGTACGGATGGCTTGAACAGCCGTTCCAGGAAGATGTTTGGAGGGACAGCATCACGTTTTGCGCCGATGCGTGCCAATACATCGGCCGCTTGGTTATTATCCTGGGCTACGTGATGGAATTCGAGTCCGTCGAACCGAGCTGACATTTTTAGGACAGTGTTGCGATATGCTGCCATTTTCGGATCCTTGGCATCAAAGTCTCCATTTATTTGGGATATTGCGAGGTTTGAATCCCCGCGCACCTTTAGGCATTGGATGCCCATGGAGATTGCCATCCGGAGACCATGTAAAAGGGCCTCTTATTCGGCTGCTTTGTTGGAGTCCGTGTACATTATTTGAAGTACGTATCAGACTGTGTCCCCGGTCGGGGACGTCAATACGACGCCAGCCCCCAGTCCGGCCAACATTTTAGAGCCGTCGAAGTGCATAATCCAATTGGAGTATGCGCCGTACTCTTTAGAGAGTTCGGCTTCGGTCCATTCAGCGACAAAGTCAGCCAAGACTTGTGACTTTATAGCTCGCCGAGGTTTGTAAGTTATATCGAATGGTAAGAGCTCGATGGCCCATTTTGCAATCCTTCCCGTTGCATCGCAGTTGTTTATAATGTCGTTAAGTGGTACTTCGGAGGCCACTGTTATCGAACACTCTTGAAAGTAGTGTCGGAGCTTCCGGGATGCCATGAACACCGCATACGCTATCTTCTGATAGTGCAGGTAACGGGACTTGCAGGGGGTTAACATAGTGGATACATAGTACATTGGTTTTTGAAGAGGGAATTTATGCCCTTCTGTCTCTCGTTCAACGACGAGTACCGAACTTACAACTTGATGCGTTGCTGCGATGTATAATAACATTGGTTCGCCCAGGTTGGGCGCAGCCAGGACCGGATTCGTTGCCAATATGGCCTTTATTTCTTCGAGTCCGGCGGTGGCAGCATCCGTCCACTCGAAGTGTTCGGTGTGCCTGAGGAGGCAATAGAGGGGCAGTGCCTTTTCTCCTAAGCGGGAGATAAAGCGGCTGAGAGCCGCCACGCATCCAGTCAATTTCTGGATCTATTTGAGGTTTTGTGGAATGTCCAGCTGTGATAGAGCTCGGATCTTGGCCGGATTTGCTTCAATTCCTCTACCGGATACAATGAAGCCCAAGAGCTTTCCGGCTGGTACGCCGAAAACGCATTTTTCCGGATTCAGCTTGATATCATATGCTCGGAGGTTGTCAAATGTGACCCTCAAGTCGTCTACTAGAGTTTCAACGTGTTTAGTTTTGACGACTACGTCGTCTAGTATTCCTCTACTGTTTTGCCGATCTGGGTAGCCAGACATGTCCGAATCATGCGCTGATATGTTGCGCCGGCGTTTTTAAGTCCGAAGGGCATCGTGTTGAAGCAGAATGGTCCATATGGAGTGATGAATGCCGTTGCTGCTTGATCCACTTCTGCCATCTTGATTTGATGATAGCCGGAGTATGCGTCCAGGAAGCACAATGAATCGTGCCCTGCAGTGGCATCGATGATTTGGTCGATGCGGGGGAGGGGGAAGGGATCCTTTGGGCAGGCTTTATTTAGGTCTTTGAAATCGACACATAGGCGCCAGGATTTGTCCTTCTTTGGTACCATTACTAGGTTTGCTAGCCAATCCGGATGTTTGATGTCTCTGATAAATCCGGCTTCCAATAGTTTGGCTAGTTCCTCTCCCATTGCCTGTCTTTTGGGTTCGGAAAATCGTCGAAGAGCCTGTCTGACTGGCTTGAATCCTTTTAGGATGTTTAGGCTGTGTTCTGCCAATCTGCGTGGGATTCCGGGCATATCCGACGGGTGCCAGGCGAAAATGTCCCAATTTTCCCGAAGGAATTCTCGCAGTGCGGCGTCTACATCAGGGTTCAATTGTGCCCCGATGGAGGCCGTCTTTGTCGGGTCCGTTGGGTGGACCTGGAATTTTACTATTTCATCTGCTGGTTTAAAGGAGGTGGACTTGGACCTCTTATCGAGTATCACATCGTCCCTATTCACCGTAGAGCGCAGCGTGGTGAGTTCCTCTGCCGCTAGGGCTTCGGATAGTGCCTCTAGGGCTAATGCGGCTGTCTTGTTTTCAGCGCGGAGTGCTATGTCCGGATCACTAACGAGAGTGATTATTCCGACGGGCCCTGGCATTTTGAGCTTCATGTACCCGTAATGGGGTACGGCTTGGAAGATTGTGAATGCCTCTCGTCCTAATATAGCGTGATATCCGCTGTTGAACGGGGCCACTTGGAACGTGACTTCTTCGGATCTGTAATTGTCCAGCGAGCCGAATACCACATCGAGTGTGATTTTTCTTGTGCAGCGCGCTTCTCGGCTAGGGATTATTCCTCTGAATGTTGTGCTGCTTCGCTCAATGCGGCTCCAGTCTATTTCCATTTTTGAACGGTTTCCTCGTAGATGAGGTTTAATCCGCTGCCGCCATCCATGAGCACCTTGGTAAGTCGAAAGCCGTCCACTATCGGACTGAGGACCAATGCGGCTGGTGTTCGTGCTGTTCGGAATTTAGGTTCGTCGCTGGCGTTGAAGGTGATGGCCGCGTCGCTCCAAGGATTTGCTGTGGCTACTTGGTAGACTTCGGCGAGGCTGCGGATTGTTCGTTTCCGCATATTGTTTGATGCGAAAGTCTCGAAGACTGTTGATACCGTACCGGTATTGTTGGTGTGGTTTCCCGGGGCTAGAAGCTCCTCGCCACTTTTGGCCACCTGGCGTAGTATCCAACATGCTCGAAGGCTATGTGTTGGGACGGCGCCCTCTGTACTGTGAATTGTACAGGGTCTGCTGAGCCATCCCTCCAGTACGGTTCCGTTCCCTTTAAGGGGTTTCTGGTTTTTGGTTCTTGCACCTGGTGCCTGAGTGTGATGCACCCTTTTGTTGCGGACTGGGGCTGTATCCGGGGCCGGATTGTCCCAAAACCTATTTTCGGTTTTCCGGAAACTCTCTATCGCACAATACTTTTGTACTATGGATGCCAGGTCGGCGAAGCGTGTGATTTCACGATGGCTGACGGCGTTCAAGATTCCCTCGTCCATGCAATTATTGCAGAAAATTGAGATTGCATTTTCCTCTCGGCAGTCCTTTATCCTGTCCATAACCAGGAGGAATCTGGCCCAGTAGTGATGTACTGTTTCAGCGGGCTCTTGCCGGATTAGAGATAGATCGCATATATCTGGTCGGGTGGGTGGAACTAAGTCCGGAACCCTACCCATCTCAAGGCTCGAAGGCCGAGAAGTTTCCAAATTTGGAAGCTTTGATTGCTGGGCGTTGTCCAACGAGTCCGGAACGAGGCCTGATTTTAAGTTCAGTGCTCGATCGAAGTCCGTCCCTCCGCGGGAATCCGGCATGGAGGGTTTGGGAGCCCGGACATGACTAGTTTTCAATACAGGAGAAGAGTCGCCGCATTGTTCTTCTACCACCGCAACGTGGTGGGTGACCTGGGGAGAGTTAATCTCTCTCAGATCGGTTTTAAGCCCAATCTGATCGTAGTCTGTAGCGACTCCCAGGGCGGCGATCCGATCCAAGAGTTCGTTTACAGACGAGAGCTCTGTTGGATCTAGATGCTCGGCGAATTCCGAGTTGACGTGAAGATTGCTCTCGATGACCCGAGAGGTCATCATGGAAGCCGTGGCCGGACAGGCGGTCATAAGAAAACCTCCTAGCCGGATAGTTTGGCCGGCGGCCAAGGCTCCATTGGCGAAGATACCGTCCTTGAAGACGGGAAGAGGCATCCTTCCTATCGGTGACGGCACAGAGGAACTTTCAATGAAAGCACCAATGTCGGTGTCAAAACCGGCGGATCTCGAGTAGGGGGTCCCGAACTGTGCGTCTAGGCGGATGGTAACACGAGACAAGGGACACGATGTTTTACCCAGGTTCGGGCGCTCTTGATGGAGGTAAAACCCTACGTCCTGCTTGATTGATATTGATATTGTGGATGTTTACAAGAGTGGATCTACCACGAGATCAAGGAGGCTAAACCCTAGAAGCTAGCCTATGGTATGATTGTAAGGGTTGATGTTGGTTGGCCTACGGACTAGAGCCATCCGGTTTATATAGACACCGGAGAGGGCTAGGGTTACATAGAGTCGATTACAATGGTAGGAGATCTACATATCCGTATCGCCAAGCTTGCCTTCCACGCCAAGGAAAGTCCCATCCGGACACGGGACGAAGTCTTCAATCTTGTATCTTCATAGTCTTGGAGTCCGGTCGATGATGATAATCCGGCCGATGATAGTTCGGCCGATGAGGGTAATCCGGCTATTCGGACACCCCCTAATCCATGACTCCCTCAATACCCATAGGATTTTTCTATGCAGTTCTATAGGCCCATAATGCGTCATTCAGTTTCTTGGACCAATTCTTTCTAGACCTATTGACAGTCTTTTGCAAAGTTAATTTGAGCTCTCTATTGCTCAATTCTACCTGACCACTAGACTGAGGGTGATATGGTGATGCAATTCTAAGATTAACGTCGTATTTAGCAAGCATATTACGGAAAGCACCATGAATAAAGTGTGAACCACCATCCGCCATTAAATATCTTGGTACTCCAAACCTCAGAAAAATAACTTCCTTAAGCATTTTAATAGAAGTGTTATGATCAGCACTACTAGTTGGAATAGCTTCTACCCACTTAGTAACGTAATCAACAACAACTAAAATATGTGTATAACTATTAGAGGCAGGAAAACGTCCCATATAATCAAAGCCCCAAATATCAAATGGTTCAATAACAAGTGAATAATTCATAGGCATTTCTTGACGTCTACTAATATTACCAATTCTTTGACATTCATCGCAAGACAAAACAAACTTACGGGCATCCTTGAAGAGAGTAGGCCAATAAAAACCGGATTGCAATACCTTATGTGCAGTTCTATCTCCAGCGTGGTGTCCTCCATAAGCTTCGGAGTGACACTTGCGTAGGATCTATTCCTGTTCATGCTCAGGTACACAACGTCTAATAACACCATCTACTCCTTCTTTATAAAGATGTGGGTCATCCCAGAAGTAATGTCGCAAGTCATAGAAAAACTTTTTCTTTTGTTGGTATGTGAAGCTAGGCGGTATAAATTTAGCAACAATATAATTAGCATAATCAGCATACCATGGAGTGCTACCAGAAGTACTTATGACATTTAGTTGTTCATCAGGAAAGCTATCATCAATAGGTAGTGGGTCATCAAGAACATTCTCTAACCTAGATAAGTTGTCTGCAACGGGGTTCTCAGCTCCTTTTCTATCAACAATATGCAAATAAAATTCTTGAAGCAAGAGAACCCATCTAATAAGCCTAAGTTTTGCATCTTTCTTTTCCATAAGATATTTAATAGCAGCATGATCTATGAGAATAGTTAATTTAGAATCAACAATATAGGGTCTGAATTTATCACAAGCAAACACAACTGCTAAAAGTTCCTTTTCAGTAGTAGCATAATTTGTTTGAGCATTGTCTAGAGTCTTACTAGCATAATGGATAACATTTAATTTCTTATCAACTCTTTGCCCTAGAACAGCACCTACAACATAATCACTAGCATCACACATAATTTCAAAGGGTAAATTCCAATCAGGTGGCTGAATAACACGTGCAGAGACTAAAGCTTTCTTAAGTATTTCAAATGCTTCTACACAATCATCATCAAAGACAAATGGTACATATTTTTGTAATAAATTAGTCAGAGGCCGAGAGATTTTTGAGAAGTCCTTAATGAACCTCCTATAAAATCCGGCGTGACCAAGGAAACTTCTTATACCTTTGATGTCCTTGGGACATGGCATCTTTTCAATAGCATCAACCTTGGCTTTATCAACTTCAATACCTCTTTCAGAAACTTTGTGCCCCAAGACAATACCTTCATTAACCATAAAGTGGCACTTTTCCCAATTCAAGACAAGATTAGTTTCTTCACATCTCTGCAAAACTCGAGCAAGATTGCTCAAGCAATCATCGAAAGAGGAACCATAGACGGAAAAGTCGTCCATAAAAACCTCACAAATTTTCTCACAAAAGTCAGAGAATATAGCCATCATGCATCTTTGAAAGGTAGCAGGTGCATTACATAAACCGAAAGGCATACGTTTATAAGCAAAAGTACCAAAAGGGCATGTAAAAGTAGTCTTTGATTGATCTTTAGCCGACACAGGTATTTGAGAGAAACCGGAATAACCATCTAGAAAGCAATAACGTGTATGTTTGCATAATCTTTCTAGCATTTGATCAATAAAAGGTAAGGGGTAATGATCTTTCTTAGTAGCCTTATTTAATTTGTGGAAATCAATTACCATCCTATAACCTGTGATAATTCTTTGCGGAATCAATTCATCTTTATCATTAGGGACAACAGTAATACCTCCCTTCTTAGGGACACAATGGACAGGACTTACCCACTGACTATCAACAACGCGATAAATTATACCTGCCTCCAGAAGCTTGAGTATTTCCTTTCTTACCACTTCTTTCATTTTAGGATTCAAACGTCGTTGAGGATCACAAACCGGTTTGGCATCCGCTTCCAAATTTATTTTATGTTGACATAGAGTGGGACTGATGCCCTTAAGATCATCCAGAGTATATCCAATAGCAGCACGGTGCTTCTTCAGATTTTTCAATAATCTTTCTTCTTCATGCTCTGAAAGGTTAACGCTAATAATGACAGGATATATTTTCTTTTCATCAAGATAAGCATATTTAAGATTATCAGGCAACGGTTTAAGCTCAAGCACGAGATCACCCTTGGGTGGAGGGGGATCCCGTAGGATTTCTACAGGCAAATTGTGTTGCAGAATAGGTTCCTGATTAAAGAATACTTCATCTATTTCCCTTCTTTCATTCATGAACATATCATTTTCATGGTCTAGCAAATAGTGTTCTAAAGGATCACTAGGAGGTACGGCAATAGAAGCAAGACAAATAATTTCATCCTTACTAGGCAATTCTTCTTCCCGATGTTGTTTACTAAATTTAGAGAAATTAAACTCATGAACCATATCATCCAAGCCAATAGTAACAACATTCTTTTCGCAGTCTATCTTAGCATTAACAATATTCAAGAAGGGTCTACCAAATATAATGGGACAAAAGCTATCTTGTGGAGAACCAAGAACAAGAAAATCAGCGGAATATTTGGTTTTCCCACACAAGACTTCAACATCTCTAACAATTCCTATTGGAGATATAGTATCTCTATTGGCAAGTTTAATTGTAACATCAATTTCCTCTAACTCAGCAGGTGCAATCTCATGCATAATTTCTTTGTATAAGTCAATGGGTATAACACTAGCACTAGCACCCATATCACATAAGCCATGATAACAATGATCTCCTAATTTAACAGAAATAACAGGCACGCCTACCACAGGTCTATGTTTATCTCTATCACAGGGTTTAGCAATTCTAGCAGTTTCACCAGAGAATTGAATAGCATGCCCATCAATATTATCAGACAAGAGATCTTTAACAATAGCAATATTAGGTTCTACTTTGACTTGCTCAGGTGGTGTATAAGTCCTAATATTGCTTTTACGGACAACAGTTGAAGCTTTAGCATGATCCTTCATTCTAACACGGAAAGGTGGTTTCTCAACATAAGAAGTGGGAACAATAGGATCATTGTAAGTGACAGTCTTTTCTTCAACTTTAATAGGTGCAGCTACTTTTACTTCTATGGGAGGATGATATTTAAACCACTTCTCCTTGGGGAGATCAACATAATTAGAAAAATATTCACAGAAAGAAGCTACTATCTCGGAGTCAAGTCCATATTTAGTGCTAAACTTTAGAAAAATATCGGTATCCATAAAAGATTTAACACAATCAAACTTGGTGTCATACCTGACTCCTTACCTTCGTCGAGGTCCCAATCTTCAGAGTTGCGTTTAATTCTATCCAATAAATTCCATCTAAATTCAATAGGCTTCATCATAAAAGAGCCAGCACAAGAAGTATCGAGCATGGTGCGATTCTTATCAGAAAGCCGAGCATAAAAACTTTGCATAATTATTTCTCTTGGGATCTCATGATTGGGGCATGAATATAACATTGATTTAAGCCTCCCCCAAGCTTGAGCGATGCTTTCTCCTTCGCGAGGCCAAAAATTATATATATAATTGCGATCACGATGAACAAGATGCATAGGGTAATACTTTTGATGAAATTCCAACTTCAATCTTTTATAGTTCCATGATCTCATATCATCACATAGCCTATACCATGTTAATGCGTCTCCCTTCAAAGATAGAGGGAAGGCATTCTTCTTAACAACATCATCGGGTATACCTGCAAGCTTAAATAGTCCACAAACATCATCCACATAGCGTAGATGTTCATCAGGATGCGTTGTTCCATCTCCTGTAAAAGTGTTAGCTAGCAGTTTTTTCATCAAACCCAAAGGAATCTGAAAAGGAGTTTCATTTTCAATAGGTTCAGTAGGTTCAGTAGGTTGAGGAGCAACTCTTTGCTCAACTGGACAAGGTGAACATACCCTGAACAAGCCCCTCAGACAATTACTTTCCATAGTAACAAGTGACAGAAAATTTCAGCACACTAAATAAATTTTTCCTTACCAAATTCCACCTACCAAAGGCACTTCACTCCCCGGCAACGGCGCCAGAAAAGAGTCTTGATGACCCACAAGTATAGGGGATCTATTGTAGTCCTTTAGATAAGTAAGAGTGTTGAACCCAATGAGGAGCAGAAGGAAATGATAAGCGGTTTTCAGCAAGGTATTCTCTGCAAGTACTGAAATAAGTGGTAACAGATAGTTTTGTGATAAGATAAATTGTAACAAGCAACAAGTAAGAAAAGTAAATAAAGTGCAGCAAGGTGGCCCAATCCTTTTTGTAGCAAAGGACAAGCCTGGACGAACACTTATAATAGGAAAAGCACTCCCGAGGACACATGGGAATATCCTCAAGCTAGTTTTCATCACGCTCATATGATTCGCGTTCGGTACTTTGATAATTTGATATGTGGGTGGACCGGTTCTTGGGTGCTGTTCTTACTTGAACAAGCATCCCACTTATGATTAACCTCTATTGCAAGCATCCGCAACTACAACAAAAGTATTAAGGTAAACCTAACCATAGCATGAAAACATATGGATCCAAATCAGCCCCTTACAAAGCAACGCATAAACTAGGGTTTAAGCTTCTGTCACTCTAGCAACCCATCATCTACTTATTACTTCCCAATGCCTTCCTCTAGGCCCAAATAATGGTGAAGTGTTATGTAGTCGACGTTCACATAACACCACTAGAGGTTAGACAACATACATCTTATCAAAATATCGAACGAATACCAAATTCACATGACTACTAATAGGAAGACTTCTCCCCTGTCCTCAGGAACAAACGTAAATACTCACAAAGCATATTCATGTTCATAATCAGAGGGGTAATAATGTGCATAAAGGATCTAAACATATGATTTTCCACCAAATAAACCAACTAGCATCAACTACAAGGAGTAATCAACACTACTAGCAACCTACTAGCACCAATCCCGGACTTGGAGACAAAAATTGGATACAAGAGATGAACTAGGGTTTGGAGATGAGATGGTGCTGGTGAAGATGTTGATGGAGATTGCCCTCTCCCGATGAGAGGAGCGTTGGTGATGATGATGGTGATGATTTCCCCCTCCCGGAGGGAAGTGTCCCCGGCAGAACAGCTCTACCGGAGCCCTAGATTAGTTCCGCCAATGTTCCGCCTCGTGGCAGCGGAGTGTCGTCCCGAAAGGTTGCCTTCTATTTTTTTCTCATCGAAAGACTTCATATAGGAGAAGATGGGCATCAGAGAGCCACTAGGGGGCCCACGAGGTAGGGGGGCGCGCCCAGGGGGGGAGGGCGAGCCCCCCACCCTCGTGAGCAGGGTGTGGGCCCCCTGGCCTTCATATTTGGCGATGTTTTTTCTTTATTTTTTAAGACATTCCGTGGAGTTTCAGGACTTTTGGAGTTGCGCAGAATAGTCCTTCAATATTTGCTCCTTTTCCAGCCCCGAATTCTAGCTGCGGCATTCTCCCTCTTCATGTAAACCTTGTAAAATAAGAGAGAATAGCCATAAGTATTATGACATAACGTGAAATAACAGCCCATAATGCAATAAATATCGATATAAAAGCATGATGCAAAATGGACGTATCACGCAGCAAACAGCCCACTCGGACAAACTGTTTGCGGTGAGAAATTATAACACAGACGGTTACTATAGTAAGTTCGTGTGTGATTTTGTTTGTACAAAAAACTTTGAAAAATGCAAACTTGTTGCTTGCGGTGGCTAGGAGTATTGCATATGATACGTCTGTGAGTACTCGTGTGCGATGATTAGTAAGTTACACATAATGAACGGCCGCAAGGGTGATATGCTGATCATGGAGTCTGAGAAGACTGTCGTCGGAAGGTTACTGGCTTAGCCTTTTAGCCTATATTTTATTATAATTGTACGCATAAGTAGGTCGTGAGTGTTTTGTGCCTTGCCGCATGTGCCATTTTAAACTATCCTAAATATGTAAGACAATTATTAACCATTGCCATTGTAAAGTTGCCTCAACGGCGAGCAAAGCGCGCGCAGGGATGCCACGGCAAGCAACCACGTGGTCAACCTTCTGGCACCCCGTGGGAGACGCGACGACGCATCCATAGGACATGATGGTGATATCATGACCGTGTGTAATAGTGGAAGACACGTACACCTACATGCGAGAACAAGGGTCCACGTTTCGGGCTTCTAATGCGTGGCATACGGTTGATCCGAAAGAACTGTTTGCGATGAGGCAGAACAACAGAAACAGGGCTTTGTAGGCCAAGAACCATCAATAAATTTTAACTTTGTTTCTCGTCACATTGTAGATTACAACGCAATAAGTAATTGCAAATCTATTGACACAGATCAAACTAATATGTGTTCACACTGATCAAACTAATATGTGTTCACACTTAGCATTGGGCTATAAAAACTACCAACTCGAAATTACTTCACAATTCCTCTCCTCATCACCCACTAAATTGGTCTTTCCTGTCAAGTCATTTCGCCATGACTGGTAGGAGGAGTTTCAGGTGGACATATAACCAGGCAGCAAAGACCAAGGCCGCAGCAGAGATGTCCCGGCGCGCTGCGGAGCCCTTGAACGAGCTCTCACGGGCACGTGAGGGCTCTCACAAGCGCACTCGCCGCATCGACGATCGTGACGAGCTGGCGTTGCTGAAGTCCTTGGCCGGCACGACGACATTCTTGCTGGCCTCATTAAGCAGCGGGAGCTGGTCAATGGCTTGATGAAGCTGCTCGAGATCAGCGATGCCTCGGTTGACAAGGTGACCGACCTCGTCGAGCAACTCATGGGTGACAATGCGAAGCTCCTCAAGGCGCTCGCCGAGAAGGAGGTGGAGGAGGCCGCTAGCTAGAAGATGCTGCATGAGCAGAGCAGTGCCTCAGGGATGACGCTGATGACCCACAAGTATAGGGGATCAGTTGGAGCTCTTTTCGATAAGTAAGAGTGTCGAACCCAACGAGGAGCAGAAGGAAATGACAACTGATTTTCAGCAAGGTAATGTCTGCAAGTGCTGAAATTGTAAGTAGCGGAGTAGTTTGATAGCAAGATAATTTGTAACGAGAAAGTAACGATAGTAGTACCAAAAGTGCAGCAAGGTAGCCCAATCCTTTTGAGGCAAAGGATAGGCCAAAACGGTCTCTTATGATAAGCAAAGTGTTTTTGAGGGTACACGGGAATTTCATCTAGTCACTTTCATTATGTTGGTTCGATTTGTGTTTGCTACTTTGATAATTTAATACGTGGGTGGACCGGTGCTTAGGTGCTGTTCTTACTTGAACAAACCTCCTACTTCTGATTAACCCTCCCGCAAGCATCCACAACTACGAGAAAAGTATTAAGAATAAATTCTAACCATAGCACTAAACTTTTGGATCCAATCAGTCCCTTACGGAATAGCGCATAAACTGGGGTTTAAGCTTCTGTCACTCTCGCAACCCATCATCTAATTGCCACTCCACAATGCATTCCCTTAGGCCAAAATATGGTGAAGTGTCATGTAGTCGACGTTCACATGACACCACTAAGGGAATCACAACATACATACTATCAAAATATCAAACACATATCAAGTTCACATGATTACTTGCAACATGATTTCTCCTGTGACCTCAAGAACAAAAGTAGCTACTCACAAATGATAAACATGCTCATGATCAGAGGAGTATTAAATAGCATATTGGATCTGAACATATAATCTTCCACCAAATAAACTATATAGTAATCAACTACAAGATGTAATCACCACTACTAGTCACCCACAAGCACCAACCTATAGTTCCGGTAACAAGATTGAACACAAGAGATGAACTAGGGTTTGAGATGAGATGATGCTGTTGAACATGTGGATGGATAATCCCCCCCCCCCAAGATGGGAGAGTTGTTGGTGATGATGATGACGATGATTTCCCCCTTCGGGAGGGAAGTTCCCCCAGCAAAATCGCTCCACCGGAGGGCAAAAGTTCTCCTGCCCAAATTCCACCTCGAGGTGGCGACGCTCCATCCCGAAAGTCATCTCCTTATTTGTTCTAGGTCAAAATGACCTATATACCAGAAGATGGGCACCGTAGGTGGGCCTGGGTGAACCACAACCCACCAGGGTGCGCTTGGGCTCCCTGGCACGTCCAGGTGGGTTGTGCCCACCTGGTGGGCCCCCTTTGGTACTTATTGGCTCCAATATTCCTCATATATTCCATAAAAATTCTCCGTGAAGTTTCAACTCATTTGGAGTTGTGTAGAATAGGTGGCCTGACGTAGCTTTTCCAGGTCCAGATTTCCAGCTGCCGGAATTCTCCCTCTTTGTGTAAACCCTGCATATTATGAGAGAAAAGGCATTAGAATTACTCCAAAATGCATTATTATGGATAAAAAAGTTATAAATAACATTAAGAAAACATGATGCAAAATGGACGTATCAATTCCCCCAAGCTTAGACCTCGCTTGTCCTCAAGCGAAAACCAAAATTGAAAAACATGTCCACATGCTTTGAGAGAGAGGTGTCGATAAAAACAAAATACGGACATAGATGCATCATGTTGATTATTATAACAGTAATAAAATTAAACATAAGACTTTTATCATAGAACTTTTATCATATACTTCTCATGAATAAGTAACAATTCATCACACAATCGAAGTGTGAAGCAAAAACTCTATTGAAAACCAACAAACTATGTTCTCAATAAACTTTGCAACTACAATTCATCATCTTTTCAGGAAGGGTCACGTATCGAAGCCTTTAGGCAAGTCCACATACTTAACCATCATATAGTCTTCTATGATTGCTAACACTCACCGCATACACATGAGCAAAATGTTTCAACCGGACACATAGAAAGATAGGGGCTTATAGTTTCGCCTCCCAATGTATTCACCTCAAGGGTGATGTCAACAATAGTAACTCATGCTACCTATATTCAACTGGACATATGTGCCTAGATCTTTCCTCACCACATGATGCTTGCCCAAGGAGAAAAATAAAAAGTGATAGAAGGAAAACTTTGACTCTTTGCATAAAAGTAAATATATAAAAGTAAAAGATAGGCCCATCGCAGAGGGAAGCAGAGGTTGCCATGTGCTTATATGTTTGTATGCTCAACCCCTTAATGCAAAAGAACGTCATGTTGCATTGCCCCTTGTGATAGCGACCTTTATTGTGCAGTCTGCCGCTTTTATTCTGCACCATCACAAGTTTGTACAACGCTCAATTTTCTCTTACACTAAATTATCTCACACTTTTAGAAGCAATTTTTATTGCCTTTTTGCATCGATGACAACTTACTTGAGGGATCTTGCTCAATCCCTAGGTAGGTATGGTGGACACTTGAAGATAAGATTTGGGTTTAAGGGTTTTTGGATGCACAAGTAGTATCTCTACTTAGTGCGGAATTTTTGGATAGCAAATATAAGGGGCAAGCACCACATGTTGAAGGATCTATGACAATATGAGTTCTATGTGAATATCAACAAACATAAACCATTAAGTTGTCTTCCTTGTCCAACGTCAACAATTTTGGCATATAATATTTTGATGAGGGCTCACTATCACAAAAGATTTCTAGGATAGTTTATTTATATGTGAATCTTCTCTTGCCTTATTAATTCTTTCATGAGTTGCATATAATTGACTAATGGTATGTTTGTCAATCTCTAATAAAATTTTCTACTTATACTTTTCCTTATGTGGTGTCATCAGCTACCATAGGATTAGTATATGATCTTTTCTTTTATTTTTTATCCTTTCTTTTATTTATTTCCTTTCTCCTTTTCTTTCTTATTTATTTTCTTTAATTGCAACATGAAAGTAAAGAAAGCAAAAACTCAGACTAAACTTTTATATAACTTGCACACGATTACAAGCATAGATCACTAAGCAAACTCTCAAGGAAGATAGGATCAAACTAACTTTTATTCATCTAAAGCAAAAAAGATGGAACTAAGCTTGGAGGATAGTGGGGTGATACGATACCGGGACACCTCCCCCAAGCTTGGGAAGCCAAGGGGAGTGCCCATACCCGATGCTCAGTTCTCCTTTGGTGGTGAAGAAGATGATGGTGGTGATGAAGTGATTATATCCTTAAGGATCAAGAATTCTCCAATCGACGGATGACGCTTCGGAGATGGATGATATGCTCTTGATGCAGAATATTTTCGCAAGTAAGATATTTATTCTGTATGCGAACTATTTCAATGACGCGAAAAACTTCAATCTCTGCAGGAGTAACATGAGTAAGGTAGGGCTTATGGATATCCTCTTCCTCCTCCCCGGCTAGCAGTGCTTGTGCTGCCACCGGGGATGGATCTAAGGTAGCTTTCTTGCCCTTGTCTCCTTTGACGGCGTCCGTAGGCTCCTCCCGCTTCATCTCGATCTTCATCAATGTCGGGGAAACTGATCCACGAACACCTATGGGACCGGTGGACCGAGCCCCTTTCGGTTCGGCGGGGGGCGGAGATCGCACGAAGAGCAGATCGAGGCGAAGCACACGAGCAGTTTACCCAGCTTCGGAGCTCTCCGGAGAGATAATACTCCTACTGCTACATGTCTGAGTGTATTGAGTTCTTGCTCGGGAGCGCTGAGTGCTACAGTACACCCTAGCTGCTAACGAGACCGAGCGTGAGTGTTTTTCTGCCTTCGAACCCCCCTCTACGTTGCGCATGGGCCTCCTTTTATATGCTAAAGGGGTCACCGACAGGTGGCAACGTAGACAAGGGTAAAAATGGAAAAGGAATTGCGGTAGGTACAACTACCTGTACAGTGTATCATACCTAACCCTGACGGCAGGGGACAAAGGCATTAAATGCCCGTCTGCGTCGCCCAAATAGTGCAAAAAGGGACCGCCAGGGGCGCCACCGCTTGCCACGATGGCAATCTTGTCAGCGCCGCTTGCCACCGCGCACCGCTGGCTGCACAGCCTCTTGCCATGCGCGCCTGGAAAGCCCCCAGGGCGACATGTTGGTGGATGTGCTGGAGCGCGGGTACGGAGTGGTAGCTTGCCGCGGCAAGCGCCCTGCCGCGGTCGTTGTCTTGTCGCGTCCGGAAGCTTGTCGCTCACCGGGCCTCGCCGGGACGCGTGGCGCGTCGCGGCAAGTACCTTGAGATGCCTTGGTTGGCCTTCCCGGCAAGCTCCTCTTGCCGGGGCCTTGTCTCCTTGGCTTGAATACTTTGTTCTTGAATGGCTCCAAAGGAACCACGGAGGACCTTGGCGGTCACCCGGCAAGCCTTGCCGCGGGGTGCTGCGACTGCCCGTGCACAAGTTCGGGATACTAGGGTACCCCTACTCTAGTACACCGACAGGAGCCCCCGGGCCTGGGCCACACACGATGCCGAGCGCTGTTGGGCCAGGCCCAAAACAGGGCACGGGCACGCGCGGCCTGGGGTACGCCTTATCTTACTCCGTATCCACCGTGCCCTCCCCGAACGGCACGCGTCGAATGCGGCGTCGTGGGAGAGATCGTGGGTGGTTTCTTTATTCGGAAAGACGGAACGTCCGCCCCCTCCCTCTTTATAAGCAGGGGAAACAGGGGCAGTTCGCCCATCTCGCCGGTTGCTACTCCAATCTCAGAAACCTCCGCCGCTCCCCCCTTCTTCCCAAAGCTGAAAGAGAGCAGCGCTCCGCCCCCCATCGCCACCAGCACCACCAACGCCGTCGATCTCCCCCACCACCTCCGCCATGGCTCCGAAAGCCGACAAGGGGAAGGGCGTGAAGTCGACCGAGGCGCAGCGGCTCGCGGCGCTGCGAAAAGAGCGGGAAACCTTCCCCCCCAAGCTCGCCGCGAGGACCCTTGTCGCACCCATTGTGGACAAGGTGAGCGGGATCAAGAGGGTTGAGGGCGGTCGCGTAGATTAGGCCGCCCATTTTCTCTTTTTCTTGTCGCTGCTGGTCATGTTATGAGAACAATCTGTTAGAGCTGCGACAAGCTATGTTGTAATATGACTCTATTTTAGGTAGCGATTGCTATGTTATTTCCTTTACTTGATTCCTTCCTTTGTATGTTTTTGCCCTACGCTTTTAGGGAACCTGTCAGCGCAGGCACCTGAGCCGCGAGCGCTGAGTGCGGGACGTCAGCAGCCTGCTGGCGGTGCCGCTACCGACAAGAAACCTTGTCACAACTAGTCGCAGCTCACTTAAGTTGTTGAGCGGACTCGAAACAAAGTAAGGGCGCAACTAGGTACGAGTTGGTTCGTCCGTGCACAGGTTTTCCATACAAAGTACGGTCGTTCGAGGAAGATAACTTAAAAATTTTAAAACTGATTGCTCAAACTTTAGCAACTTAGCTTTTCTATCGTTTGCTTCCCGGTAAGGCGAAACTTTCTTGAACGACGCCTGGTCCACACCATTATCTTCTCCTTTCCCCCCGGCAAACTTGTGGGCGAGGGAACCTTCCTTTCTTTGAGAAAAAGAAAGAAGAGAAAATAAAGATATGGAGCCTTACGGCTCGTTATTGCTTACCTGGGGTAGGCGCTGCACAAAATGTCAGATAACACATGCAAAAAAGTAGAAAGCATGAAATTGACAAGATGTGCGGAGCACATGAGTTTTACTTATGCACGGGGTCTGCGCCCGGCTTTGTACGAAGGATTACATGCAACGTCGGCAAGACTTGTACAAAAGGTGGTTGCCGAAAAAGGTTCCGGCAACCGCGCCCTACGGGTAAAACTTACGAAGATGCTCAATGTTCCAGGAGTTGCTCACCGGAATGCCATCTTCGGTCTCAAGGCGGACAGCACCAGGCCTAGTGACTCGTTTCACCCGGTAAGGGCCTTCCCACTTCGGTGTCAACTTGTTGGAATTCTTGGCGGACTGAACGCGCCGAAGAACAAGGTCGCCTTCCTCGAGACTTCTGGCATTAACTTTGCAGCTATGGTAGCGGCGCAAAGCTTGCTGGTATCGAGCAGCTCATACAGCGGCCTGAAGACGGTCCCTCTCAAGGAGCAGCGCGTCATCTTGTCGCAGCTGCTCTGGCTCAAGCTCATCATAAGCGAGCACTCGAGGTGACCCGTATACGAGTTCCATGGGGAGAACTGCCTCTGCTCCATAGACTAGAGCGAAAGGTGTCTGGCCAGTGGCTCGATTTGGCGTCGTCCTGATCGACCAAAGAACAACCGACAGCTCCTCAATCCAGTTCTTCCCGCACTTGCGCAGCCTGTCAAAAGTTCTGGTCTTGAGCCCGCGCAGCACTTCAGCATTCGCCCTCGCCGCTTGACCGTTGCTTCTCGGATGAGCAACAGAAGCGAAGCAGACCTTGGTGCGAAGATCTTGGACGTACTGTATGAAGGTGCGGCTCGTGAATTGCGTGCCGTTGTCGGTGATGATCCTGTTAGGGATCCCGAAATGGCAAACAATCGACCTGAAGAACTTGACTGCTGACTGTGCTGTCACCTTCCTCACTGCTTCCACTTCCGGCCACTTTGTGAACTTGTCGATTGCAACGTACAAGTACTCAAAGCCCCCGACAGCTCGGGGAAAGGGGCCGAGGGTGTCGAGCCCCCAGACAAAAAATGGCCAGGATAAAGGGATCGACTGGAGAGCTTGAGCTGGCTGGTGTATCTGCTTGGAATGGAACTGGCATGCTTCACACTTGGTTACTTGTGCAGTTGCATCCTGGAGGGCTGTCGGCCAAAAGAAACCTTGCCGGAACGCTTTGCCGGCAAGTGCTCTTGTGCCAATGTGGTGACCACATATGCCTCCATGTATCTCTGCCAACAGCTTTTGTCCGTCTTCCCGGTGAATACACTTCAATTTCAGACCGTTGAGTCTTCTTCTGTACAGTGTGTTGTCGACAAACTGGTACATACTTGACTGCCGGGCTACTCTTTCCGCTTCTTCTTGCTCTTCGGGAAGTTCTCCTGTCTGAAGGAAACGGACAATCTGCTGTGCCCATGCTGGAGCTTTCAGCTCGACAACAAGGACTAAAGGCACATCTGCTGCTGCGGGAACATCAGCTTCTAGGGCGAGAACCTGCGGCTCAGCCGGAGCTTGATGTTCCCCGGCAAGCTTGCCGGAGCAAAACTTGTCGGGAGCGTCTGCTTCAACGGAACAAACCCTAGGGCTTGCCGGAGCAGACTGCTTCTCAGCACCCTTGGTGTTGATCTTGGGGACCTTCTTGGCGACGGCTTCGGGGAGCTCTGCCGGGAAATAGTCACCAGAAATCAACTTCCTGTTCTTGCTCTGTCCAGTTGATGGCGTTACAGACGGTTGAGTCAGTTTGAGCACAAAGATCCCTGGTTCCATAGGTAACTTAAGTGCGGCGCACTTCGACAGGCCATCGACAATGTCGTTCTGAGCTCTTGGAACATGTTCCATCTGTAGGCCGTCAAAGTGTTCTTCTAGCTTTCTCACTTCATCAATGTAAGCTTCCATCAACGGACTCTGATAATTCTTGTTCACTTGGCGGACGACAAGCTGTGAGTCACCCCTGACAATGAGCTTCTTGATCCCAAGGTCTGCTGCGATCCTGAGACCGGCAAGCAAACCTTCATACTCTGCGGTATTGTTCGTTGCTTGCTCCTTGGGAAAGTGCATCTAGACTACGTACTTGAGGTGCTCTCCGGTGGGTGCAACAAGTAGCACGCCCGCACCGGCGCCTTGCAGCGAGAAGGCACCATCAAAGTACATCAGCCACTCTTTGCTTGCTTCCTTGACGGGGATGCTCGTTTCTGGAATTTCTTCATCTTGTGTTGGCGTCCACTCTGCTATGAACTCTGCCAATGCTCTGCCTTGGATGGTTGAAGTGCTCTCAAACTTGAGGCCAAAGCTTGACAGTTCCAGTGCCCACTCGACAATCCTGCCTGTTGCTTCTAGATTTTGCAGTATCCTCTTCAGCGGAAAACGAGTGACGACTGTGATCTCATGTGCTTGGAAGTAATGGCGCAGCTTTCTCGAGGCCATGAGGAGGCCGAAAAGCAATTTCTGCACACCAGAGTACCTTGACCTAGCCCCCTGCAGAAGGGAACTGACAAAGTAAACTGGGCGCTGCACCATTCTCTTCTACATCTCCTCACGCGCCTGCGCAGATCCATCTTTGTCGGGACCAGAGCTTGTAGCTGAAGTCCCCTGCTTGTCGCTGGATGCATCTGCCGTGGTTGCTGGCTCATCATCCGCCTCCCTCTCCGCTACTAACGCAGCACTAACCACTTGATTGGTTGCCGCTATATACAGCAGCAACTTCTCTTGTGGCTTAGGTGCGACAAGTGTTGGAGTGGAGGACAGGTATCTCTTCAAGTCCTGCAGTGCAGCCTCCGCTTCCGGAGTCCATTTCATTGGACCTGCCTTTTTCAATATTTTGAAAAATGGTAGGGCGCGCTCAGCAGACCTAGAGATAAACCTGCTGAGAGCAGCCACACAACCGGCAAGTTTTCGTACATCCTTGACGCGCTTTGGTGCTTCAATCTGCTCAATGGCCTTGATCTTGTCGGGATTGGCTTCAATTCCCCGCTGAGACACGAAGAACCCGAGAAGCTTGGCGGAGGGGACTCCAAACACACACTTCTCGGGGTTAAGCTTGAGGTTGATCTTGCGCAGTTTTGCAAAGGTTTCGTCTAAATCTTGAATCAGAGTCGCCTTGTCCTTGCTCTTGACCACTATGTCATCCATGTAGGCTTCCACATTTCTGTGTATTTGTGGCTCAAAAGCGTCATGGACTACCCTTGCAAATGTTGAACCAGCATTCTTTAAACCGAAAGGCATCCGTACGAAACAATATGTGCCACATGGGGGATGAATGCGGCCTTCTCCTCATCCTCTTCTGCCATGAAGATCTGATGGTATCTTGAGTATGCATCAAGAAATGAAAGCAAGTCACATCCGGCCGTGGAGTCAACAATCTGGTCGATGCGCGGCAAGGGAAATGGGTCTTTGGGACAAGCTTTATTGACATCGGTAAAGTCGATACAAAGCCTCCATTTCCCGTTTGCCTTGCGCATGACTACAGGATTGGCCAACCACGTAGGATGGAGCACTCCTCTGACAAGGCCTGCTGCTTCCAATTTCTTGATTTCTTCTGCGATGAATTGTTGGCGCTCCACTGCCTGTTTCCTGACTTTCTGCTTGACGGGCCGCGCATGAGGACAGACGGCAAGATGGTGCTCGATTACTTTCCTAGGAACACCGGGGATGTCAGACGGTTGCCACGCAAACACGTCGACGTTCGCCCGCAGGAAAGCAACGAGCGCGCTTTCCTATTTAGGATCGAGAGTGGCACTGATGGTGAAGGTACCACCAGTGCCGTCCTCCTTGGCGGACACCTTCTTGGTCTCTGGTGGAGCTGCCATTGTTTTCTTACACTTGCCGGTGGAGCTCGATGGTGCGTCCTCGACGGTAGCGCAGCACTCCGAAGAGGTGCTCTTGCCGGAGTGGGCATCAGAACTCTTGCCGGACTTGGTCTTCTTCTTCCCCCCGGGAGCTTCAACGGCAAGTGACTTGCGATCTGTTGCGGCTGCTGCTTCCCGGTAGATCTTGTCGGTGCAGATAAGAGCATCCTTCTTGTCGCCAGGGACAGAGATGACACTTATCGGGCCTGGCATCTTCAGCATGTTGTATGCATAGTGAGAGGCTGCCATGAATTTGGCAAGTGCTGGACGACCGAGTATCCCATTGTAAGGCAATGGAAAGTCAGCAACGTCAAAAGTGACCCTCTCAGTCCTGAAGTTCAACTCGCTGCCAAATGTCACCGGCAACGTGATCTTTCCCTTCGGCTTGCTCCTTCCCGGATTGATTCCTTGGAATGTGCTGGTCTCTTCGAGCTCGCTATCAGGGATCTGGAGTTTCTGGAGTACCGCGGAGGAGATCAGGTTCAAGCCGGCCCCGCCGTCAACTAGCATCTTAGTGACCTTGAGGTTGCGGATAGTTGGTGAAACCAACATCGGCAAGCACCCGACCACAGTTATGTGATCAGGGTGGTCCTCAATATAAAAGATGATAGGCGTGCTGGACCATTTCAGAGGCTTGCGTGACTCGACAGGTGGTTCTGCCGCATAGACTTCCCGCACCCACTGCTTGAGCTGGCGGTGTGAAGTATGCAGAGAAGCACCGCCGTCAACGCACAGGACCTTTGTGGCTTTCTGGAACTCCTGCTCATCGGTCTTGTCATCATCCATATCTTCATCGTCGTCGTCATCTTCATCCTTGTCGCGGCCGCGGGGAGGTCTGTCGCCTTGCCGTTGCTTGGCCTTGCCGCGGCGTCCCCCTCGGCCGGGGCGTTTCTTGTCGGCTCCTCCAGCACCTTCCTGGGCCTTCTCCTTGTCGCGTCGCTCGTATTCAGCCTTTTGCTGCTCGACAAGCTGCTCGACCTTCTTGCAGCTCTGGAGGTCATGGCCCTTGGTGCGGTGGATCTTGCAGTACCGCTTGTTGGTGCCGTCCTGCTTGTCGGCGACCGCCACAGCCTGGTAGTTGGTGCCTGCGGCAATCTCCTTGCTGGAGCTACCACCTTTGGCTTTCTTGGCGCCACCTCCATTGCCGGACTACTCAAAGACTAGCACATCTTTGCCTTTCTTCTTCCTGTTGTTCCGCCGCCGGTTTTTCTTTGCCGGGGCAGCATCCTCACTATCAGATCCTCCTACTTCTGTATTCTCTCCGGGGAGTTTCCTCCCTTCCTCAGCACGTGCACACTTTTCGGCCAGGGCATATAGCTCACTGACGTCTCTGATCTTACACATCGCCATCTCCTCCCGCATCTTGCGGTTTCGCACTTCTGATGGAACGCGCTGATTACCGCGGCAGGTTGGACATCTGGGATGTTGTGCTGTACGCGGTTGAATCTCTGAATGTACTTGCGCAGGGGCTCTCCTTCCTTCTGGGCGAGCAGATGAAGGTCGCCCTCTTGGCCATGAGGCTTGTGGCCGCCTGTAAAGGCGCCGACAAACTGATGGCATAGGTCTGCCCAGGAGGATATGGAGTTGTCCGGCAAGTGCATGAGCCAGGATCTGACATTGGGCTTGAGCACCAGCGGGAAGTAGTTGGCAAGGATCTTGTCGTCCTGCCCCCCGGAAGCTTGCACCGCGATGGTGTAGATGCTGAGGAACTCCGATGGATGCGACTTGCCGTCGTACTTCTCTGGCACATCTGGCTTGAAATTTTTCGTGCTGGGCCACTGGACTTGCCGCAGCTCACGAGTGAACGCAGGGCAACCTACAGAGTATGGCAAGTCGCCTAGTTCCCCTGGCGCATGCATGTCGACAGAGGGCCCAGCGCGCTGGTCCGATTGACGCCGCGCTTCTTTTCGGCGCTCGATGCGAGTACAAGCGTCTTCTTGCTGTCGTTCATGAAGAACTTGGCACTGATCGCGACGAGCTCTTGGATCTGATGATGCGGTGGAGTCGCTGTCGAGGTGGATCCGGCGAGTCCGCGATCTTGGCCTTCGGGGTGGAGAGTGCATGGTGGTTTCACCCCCACCGGTTTGGTCGCCATCGGCTCGTGCCTGGTAGTCCTGCTGCGGCAGCGATGTACTCGGCTGCCGCGGAGTGTCACCGTTGGCGAAGCCGATGAGACTCTGAATGGTGGCCCTCCATTCGTCGATCTTGTCTGCCGTTGGAGGGTAATCCAGGAGCAGTTGAGCTCGCGCCAAAGCTTCTGCTGGAGTGGTGGGCGGCAGTGGCGAACGGTGAGAGGAGCGGGATATGCTCGGACTTCTAACAATGTTAGAAGGAGCAGTATCCCGTCCAGGCGACCGTGTCTCGCTCGTTCCAGCATGTTGGCGTGCATGCTGGTCTTGAGAACTCCGAGATCCACCGGCTCGATCTTGGTCCAACGAACGTATGGTACTGCGAATACCATGATGCTGTCGGTCCCATGCCTCCTGAGATGGGCGCGGTGCATGTACGGACGCCGAGGTCTGCGCAACCTTGTCCTTGGACCTGGCAGCACCGTGAGCTCCCTCGTCGACGCCCGTTCTTCCACCGGCGTCTACCCCACCACCCGTTTGCTCCGGTGGTGGTGGGATCAACGTGGACGGAACAGCTACCTCTGAAGCCTTCTTCTTCAGTGGCATGTCGATGAAGAAGATGAAGATCTAGCTCGTGTGAACGCCGGATCAGGTTCACACAATCTCGACGCCCCCTACCTGGCGCGCCAAAGATGTTGGGGAAACTGATCCACGAACACCTATGGGACCGGCGGACCGAGCCCCTTTCGGTTCGGCGGGGGGCGGAGATCGCACGAAGAGCGGATCGAGGCGAAGCACACGAGCAGTTTACCCAGCTTTGGAGCTCTCCGGAGAGATAATAATCCTACTGCTGCATGTCTGAGTGTATTGAGTTCTTGCTCGGGAGCGCTGAGTGCTACAGTACACCATAGCTGCTAACGAGACCGAGCGTGAGTGATTTTCTGCCTTCGAACCCCCCTCTACGTTGCGCATGGGCCTCCTTTTATATGCTAAAGGGGTCACCGACAGGTGGCAACGTAGACAAGGGTAAAAATGGAAAAGGAATTGCGCTAGGTACAACTACTTGTACAGTGTATCATACCTAACCCTGACGGCAGGGGACAAAGGCATTAAATGCCCGTCTGCGTCGCCCAAATAGTGCAAAAAGGGACCGCCAGGGGCGCCACCGCTTGCCACGATGGCAATCTTGTCAGCGCCGCTTGCCACCGCGCACCGCTGGCTGCACAGCCTCTTGCCACGCGTGCCTGGAAAGCCCCCAGGGTGACACGTTGGTGGATGTGCTGGAGCGCGGGTACGGAGTGGTAGCTTGCCGCGGCAAGCGCCCTGCCGCGGTCGTTGTCTTGTCGCGTCCGGATGCTTGTCGCTCACCGGGCCTCGCCGGGACGCATGGCGCGTCGCGGCAAGTTCCTTGAGATGCCTTGGTTGGCCTTCCCGGCAAGCTCCTCTTGCCGGGGCCTTGTCTCCTTGGCTTGAATACTTTGTTCTTGAATGGCTCCAAAGGAACCACGAAGGACCTTGGCGGTCACCCGGCAAGCCTTGCCGCGGGGTGCTGCGACTGCCCGTGCACAAGTTCAGGATACTAGGGTACCCCTACTCTAGTACACCGACAATCAACCAAGCATCTTCTTCCATGTTGTTGGAGGAGCAGGAAGACATGATGACTGGCCTGATAAATCTGACCGGAAACAGAAAGAAAAGAGAACAGAGGATTTCTGTGTGATACGGTGATCAACTGGTTCGGGAAGTATATATAGATTTTTTTATCTTGGGGGACAAGCATACAGTAGAAAAACGGAGTCCGGAAGGTGTCCCAGGTGGGCACAACCCACCTAGGCGCACCAGGCTGCCTGGTGCGCCCTGGTGTCTTGTGCCCACCAAGGGACGCTTCCTGGAAGTTTCTTTATTTCCAATATTTTTAAATATTCCAAAACTGATAAAAAATATTTTTGCGGATTTTTCGGAGTCCGTTTACTTACCGTATCGCGTACCTCTTTATTTTCATGATTCTGGAGTGTTCTAGAAGGACTCTTTTATGTGTTATTCCGATGTCAAAGTTTGGATAACATTAGTTTCGACATTAATGGGCGTACCTGAGATATAATGCTTTATTCGTTGCCCATTGACAACCTTCGGGTTAGTACCTTCGAAGTTATTTATTTTGATGGCTCCAGACCGGTAAACCTCCTCGATAAAATAGGGGCCTTCCCATTTTGAGAAGAGTTTTCCTGCAAAGAATCTGAAACGAGAGTTCTACAAAAGAACATATTCTCCGACTTTAAACTCATGCTTTTGGATTCTTTCTTCATGCCATCTTTTTACTTTTTCTTTGAATAATTTTGCATTTTCATAAGCTTGGGTTCTCCATTCATCTAAAGAGCTGATATCAAATAACCTCTTTTCACCATCTAATTTGAAATCATAATTGAGCTCTTTGACGGCCCAATATGCTCTATGTTCTAACTCAAGAGGCAAATGACAAGCTTTTCCATAAACCATTTTTATACGCTGTTACCCATTTAGCTTCTACCCATTTAGTAACATAATCAACAGCAACTAAAATATGTGTATACCCATTAGAGGAAGGAAAAGGTCCCATGTAATATAATCCCCAAACATCAAATGGTTCAACAACAAGTGAGTAATTCATAGGCATTTCTTGATGCTTATCGATATTACCTATTATTTGGCATTCATTACAAGATAAGACGAACTTACGGGCATCCTTTAAGAGAATAGGCTAATAGAATCCAGATTGCAATACCTTGTGAGCAGTTCTATCTCCAGCATGATGTCCTCCATAAGCTTCGGAGTGACATTTCCGTAGGATTTGTCCATGTTCATGCTCAGGTACACAATGTCTAATAATACCATCTACTCCTTCTTTATAAAGAGGTGGGTCATCCCAAAAGTAATGTCTTAAATCATAGAAGATTTTTTTTCTTTTGTTGGTATGTAAAGCTAGGTGGTAAATATTTAGCAACAATGTAATTAGCAAAATCAGCATACCAAGGAGTACTGTAAGCAACATTTATTGCAGCTAATTGCTCATCAGGAAAACTATCATCAATAGGTAGTGGGTCATCAGGCAAAGTTTCAAGCCTAGACAAATTATCAGCTACTGGGTTCTCAGCTCCTTTTCTATCAATGATATGTAAATCAAATTCTTGTAACAAGAGAACCCATCGAATGAGTCTAGGTTTAGCATCTTTATTTTCCATAAGATAATTAATAGCAGCATGGTCTGTGTGAACAGCTACTTTGGAATCAACAATATAAGGTCTAAATTTATCACAAGCAAACACAACTGCTAAGAATTCTTTTTCAGTAGTAGCATAATTTCTTTGAGCATTGTCTATAGTTTTACTAGCATAATGAATAACATTCAATTTCTTACCAACTCTTTGTCCTAGAACAACACCAACAACAAAATCACTAGCATCACACATAATTTCAAAAGGCAAGTTCCAATCAGGTGGTTGCACAATAGGTGCGGAAATTAAGGCTTTCTTGAGTGTTTCAAAGGCTTCTGAACAATTATCATAAAAAACAAAAGGGACATCCTTTTGCAAAAGATTCGTAAGGGGCCTATAATTTTAGAAAAGTGTTCGATAAATCTCCTATAGAAACCAGCATGACCTAAGAAACTACAATACCTTTTACATATTTAGGATATGGAATTTTGTCAATTGCATCAACCTTAGCTTGGTCCACTTCAATACCTCTTTCAGAATTTTTATGACCCAAGACAATGCCTTCATTAACCATAAAGTAACACTTCTCCCAATTCAAGACAAGATTTGTTTGTTCACATCTCTGCAAAACTCGATCAAGATTGCTTAAACAATCATCAAAAGACTTCCCATAAACAGAGAAGTCATCCATGAAAACCTCAACAATCTTTTCTAGTCATACATCTTTGAAAGGTAGGAGGTGCATTACATAAACCGAAAAGCATACGTCTATAAGCATAGGTTCCAAAGGGACAAGTAAAAGTGGTCTTTTCTTGATCAGGTTGAGAAACAAGTATTTGTGAAAAACCAGAATATCCATTGCTACCTCTTGAGCATGCGATGGCTTTCCCTTGAAGAGGAAAGGGTGATGCAGCAAAGTAGCATAAGTATTTCCCTCAGTTTTTGAGAACCAAGGTAACAATCCAATAGGATACTGCACACAAGTCACCTAGTACCTGCACAAACAATGAAGAACCTTGCAACCAACACGATAAAAGGGTTGTCAATCCCTTCACAGCCACTTGCAAAAGTGAGATCTGATAAAGATAATAAGATAAATATTTTTGGTATTTTGTTGTATAGATTGGAAAATAAAGATGCAAAGTAAATAGTAAACTATAATTGTAGATCAGAAACTTATATGATGTAAAGTAGACCCGGGGGCCATAGGTTTCACTAGTGGCTTCTCTCATGATAGCATGTATTACGGTGGGTGAACAAATTAATGCCGAGCAATTGATAGAAAAGTGCATAGTTATGATGATATCTAAGGCAATGATCATGAATATAGGCATCATGTCCGTGTCAAGTAGACCGAAACGATTCTGCATCTACTACTATTACTCCACACATCGACCGCTATCCAGCATGCATCTATAGTATTAAGTTCATAAGAATGGAGTAACACATTAGGCAAGATGACATGATGTAGAGGGATAAACTCAAGCAATATGATATAAACCCCATATTTTTATCCTCGATGGCAACAATACAATAGGTGTTGGTTCCCTTTCTGTCACTGGGATCGAGCACCGCAAGATTGAACACAAAGCTAAGCACTTCTCCCATTGCAAGAAAGATGTCGGTGTACAAAAGTAGGGGCTCTCCTTTTGGCCCCTTTACTTGTGCATGGGCAGTCAGAGCCGCGCGCCGCGGCCACACTTAGCAGGGCAGAGGAGGGAAGCCGGAGAGAAGCCGAAGCACAAGACAACCAAGGCAACGCCAAGACCAGAAACACAAAGAGCAAGAGGGCGAGGTGGACCCCCCGGCAAGACCCTTGCCTGGGCGGCCTCCGCGGCCCTGGCAAGAGTCTTGCCGAGGCAACTTGCTTGACGCCAACTGAGCGCACCTTCCTTGAGCCCAAGGGTTCCAACGCCCTCAACCACATTGGGACCAAGGCTCGGGAGGCCCCTCCGTGGTGGCATGCAGATCTTCATGAAGATCATAAATACACAGGATCAGATGAGGACCAGAAGACAATGACCCTCTGCGGGATCCTAGCCGAGGAAATCCACAAGACCCCCGGCAAGCGCCTTGCCGGGGATGACTGCAACGCCACAGAAAGACCCTTGCCATGCACCCGGCAAGACCCTTGCCGAGGGCATCAGCAGGGCCACAGCCAAGCCCGCGCCTGCCAAAGACTCCACCGCCGTCCCGAAGCAGCCGCTAGATCAACCAGCTGGGCAGGCACCTGCATGGCAATGAGCGTCCTCTATACCGACTCAGCAAGCACCTGCATGGTGGCATGCGACCCTTCGTGAAGGCTCCACCACCACACCAGCCCAGCAGTCAGCCAACGTGGCGCCGCAAGGCCTCGTCAGCTCGGGCGTGTGTCGAAGCCAGGCGAGGCGGCGACGGCTGGGACGTGCTTCCTTGCTGTCCCCGATAAAGCAAGAAGGACACGTCGGCAGCACATTAAATGCGTTTGTCTGATGGTGCCAGAGGATAGACTCATCCACTATACACCTTTCCACATCCTGTTTGCCACTGTGGTGACCCCTTTTGCCTATAAAAGGAGGCGCAAGGCGTCCAGGAGAAGGATTCGGATCTTTTGGGCAAGTTGCACCCAGTAGCTATCTCAAGAGCACAAGAACACTCGAATACATCCATGAAAGCAAGACTAGGGTATTACGCATCCTCGCGGCACGAACCTGGGTAAACGATCCGTGTGCTTCCTGCCAGACCCGCTCTTTGCACAACCCCGTGCCCGACAACCGTAGAAGGGATCCCAGTGATTCCATAGGTGTCGATTTCCCCCGACATCTTTGGCGCGCCAGGTAGGGGGCGCAGTTGTGGAAATCTGGTCTGATTGGAGCAGCGGCTTCATGGTGGTCGTCGTTCCAATGAAGAAGATGACCAAGCTTGGTGGCACCATCTGCACATGCGGTGGACGCCCGCGCAATGGCAGAGAAGCTAAGTCGTGCGAAACTTTAAGAAATTTCCTTTTTATATATAAGGTTATTGTCCTCGAAGGTCCTGTCCCATGTATGGAAAGCCTACACGCAAAGGGACCCTCCCGCTATTGGCAACGCCCTTGCTCTGTTTCGAGCCTGCTCAACAGCTCAAGCGGCCGCGTTGAGAGCGGCAGGGTAGCCTTCTGCAATTGGCAACACTCTCAATTCTGACTCGAGTCAAGCTCGACAGTTCGAGCGGCCGCGTCAAGAGCGGTAAGGTGGTTCGCCCGATAGCAAGCATACCCGACAGGCCAATGGGGATCCGTCCTCAAAGCACTGTGGCCTGGGTTTCCGCGCCAGCAAGTCTACCCGGTTAACGTAGGGTGGGCATACAAAGTAAGATCAAACAGGAAAATAACATGCGCTGATTCAAAACTACTGCAGAGTTATATTACATCGATTGTTGCCACGGTTCTAACTAAAGATAGAAATTGTCTTGGTCATGAACCTGCAGCGACGGTAATAAATGGGGTGCCTAATCCCGGCGCTGGCCCTCCACCCTCTGAATTCCGTCGACACAGCTGATGATGGGCTTGATACGCTCCTTGATCGGCGCGAGGTCCACATCCTCCAGCAAGCTCTCCAGCGTGACGTCGAAGTCAAGGGTGGGGTTCCAGTATGCAACCTTGGTGAGGACCTTGGTCATGGAACCCCGGCAGAGCTTCCGGGCCTCATCGTCTAGTGAGGCCGCCCTGGTGGTGCGAAGATGCTCCAGGGCTCCAAGTACACCCTTGAAGAATAGGGTCAACCTGGCGTTGGGAGTCGTGCTATGATCCGGGGCGTACCTCACATTTGGCATACCCATGGTGGCCAGTTGTGTGGTGATCCTTACGGCGACGTCTTCGAGGCGGCTGATCCAGCGATTCTCTCCCTCCACAAAATCCTTGTGGTTGGTGGCTTCGTTCTTGCACTGCAGCTTCTTGGCCTCCAGATCCTTGGCCAGGGTCTCCTCCCGAGCCTTGGCCTCTGAGAGCATCCCCTCAAGGCCCTCCAGCTTCAGCTTCACATCCTTGATGGACTCGTTGGCCGTGGATAGGAGCCCGGCCTTGCTGACGATCACGACCTGCGCATCGGCCAAGGCGCCCTTGGCCGCGTCCCTCTCCCCCGTCAGATCCAGGGCCTACTTCTTCAGCTCGTCCCGCTCCACCTCTAGCTCCTTCACCTTGCCGGCGTGGACCTGAGCCTGGGCACTGAGCGCCTCCTCGTTCTTCTACTCCAGCTCCTAGGTCCGCTGCAGGACAAGCTTCTCGACCTCCTCGCCCTTGCCGCGGAGAGTTGCAGCGAGCTTCTCCTCGCGAGCGGCAAGGTCCTCCTCCTGGGAGTTCAGTGCGGCCTGGTGCTGGGTTCGAGCGGCCTCGGCCTCAGCAGCCTGGTTCTTCGCCATCTCCTGGGCCTTATTGATGTCGGCCCGCTTCATGGTGAGCTCCACCTCGCGTTTGTCCTGCTCTTCCTGGGCGGCCTTTAGCTCCTCACAAGCTTGGCGGAACCAAGCTTGCGTCTCGGCGATGCGTCCCTTGAGGTCCGCCTCCGCCTTGTCCATCGTTGCCATCTTGGACTTGGCCTTGTCCAGGCGGGCGCGGTGGAGCGCCTGGAGCTTTTGAAAGATGGCGCCCATGGCCTGGAGAAGCCGCTCCTCCTGGGAACCATCACCACTGGCGCTCGGCTCGTCAACAACCTCGAGCCCGACAGCGGCAAGCACCTATTTGTCGAACACCTCTCCCTCGATGGGCGCCCTGGAGCTTGACGTCCCTGGAAGGTGGACGAACAGGTCGTCGCTCACCGGAGCCAGAGGCAGCGGAGGAGGAAGGATGGTCATCAACCACCTCCTCCTCGGTAGCGGCCTTGCCGGCCTCCCCGGCAGGCCCCTTGCCGGCCTCCTCGGCAGCAGCCTTGCCGGGCTCCCCGGTGAGCCCCTTGACAGCGTCTTCAGCGTCACCCTTGGCAGCCTCCTCGACGGTGATCTTCTCGGCCTCCGCTGCGGCATCCTTGGCGACATCCTCGATGACGGTGTCTATGTCCTCTTGGTCCACCAAGGGAGGATCTAGACATCGGGAAGAGGATGAGGCGAAGTCAAGACACAGATTCAAGAAAAAGAACAGACAGGGACGGAAGGCGAATGACGAACCCGTGCCGGGCTGGGAAGAAGTGGCCCCTTTCTCGCCAACATTTGGCGCCGAGGTGGAGCCGCCGGCGCCCGAGTTCACCTCCTCCTCCTCCGTGTGCATGGGCTCTGTGGTTGGCGCCCTTGCCGAGGACGCCCCTCGGGGCGGCATGGTCGATGGGGGCGGCGCATTGGGGGTGGACCTCAGTGGCTCCTCGTGCTGCTGTCCTCCTCCTGTGATCTCGGCAAGGTCAGCGCCAATGGATCATGCCCACCAACACATGTCGACGAGGGGCGAGCGGCAAACTTACGCTGGGGGCTGCTTCGGGGGCTGTTGTCCGGGCTGCTCACCACCACGAGTGGCGCCCTCGAAGTGCCCGCTGGGGGCTGGCCGCCCGCCGAGGACCTGGCCCTCTTCACCCTCTGGGCCAGCGTCTCCACATCCCTGCAAAGACGAAAACAAATCAAGATAAGTGGTGCGGTCTGAGGAGACGAAGGCGACAAAAGAAAAGAGAGAGCAAGATGCTTACTCGTCCTCCACCTCCTCCTCTGTTGCCTTCCTCTTCCTCCTTGGGCTGAGGGACCCGAAGTCGAAGACAACCTCCGCGTCGACATCTACTGGAGGAGGGGAAGAGGGTGGGGTCTGAACACGGACGAAGAAGAGGCAGTTGCTTTCTTCTTCGCCACCGTGGCCTTCACCCACTTCTTTGCCGCCGCAGCCCTTGTCTGGCGCACAGACCTCTCCAGGGTCCATTGCGGCTGCGCACCCTGCCGTGCCAGACCGGCTCGCCAGAGATGGCCCGCCGCATGACTCACCCGCTCCCCATGGCCGGAGGGTCGACAGCCTCGACCTCCTCCTTCGACGACTCGTCGACCACGTATTCAATGAGAGGGGCCCCGGTGCCAGTGCTGCTGGCATCCCCAGTGGACTCCACCCACTAGGCAAGCTCCCTCTCCTCTTCGGCCGCCGCGGTGTTATCCTCCACGCCACCGGCGCTGCCTTCCTCCTTGGCGAGCTCCGCCTCTGCCTCCCTAGCGGCAATGTAGTCCAGCTCCGCCTGGGTGATGTCTTGGATGAGCCGCGGCTCTGCACGAACATACTTCTCCTCCAGGGTGTCAAAGAACTCCTCCACTTGATCCTCCGGCGGCTCGGCCCAATTTGGGACGAGGCCGTGCGCGTTGAACTCCGGCATCATGGCGATGATGTCGTGTCGGCGCGAGTTGTTGCTCAGCGGGACCACCCCCGCCGGCAACCCAAACAAGGCCCCCTTGGCAACCTTGCCGGCCTTCGCGGCCTTGCCGGACCGCTCGGCCTTGCTGTCGCGGTTCACGTCGAGCTGGAAGAGCCACTGGCAGAAGTGGGCGTGCCCCATCACCGCGAGGTTGTGGTCGAGGCCGGGGTGAAGCCTCATGATGTCGGCCACATTCGTGAAGAGCCAGGCCGGCCTCCCCTTGTTGTGCAGCGGAGCGATTTGGTGGCGGATGAAATCCGTCCCGATCATCTAAAGGGTGAGCCCGGCCTTGGTGAAGTGAAGAATACTGGTAGTGGCGACCGTTAGCTTCGCGTCGTCAGCATAGACATTGCCCCAGTCGTTTCTACGAACCGACGGCGCCTGGCGAACCTGGCAGAACTTCTGCGGGTCCTCCTCCTCAATCCAGCACCACCGGCCCCGCCACTCCTCCCACCTCTCCTTCTGAGCGCCATCCGGGTATGTCCCCTTGGACTTTGGGATCCAGGCGACACAACCGGAGATGGCGCCTCCCTTTTGGATCCGAGGGAAGAAGTAGTGGCGGAAGAGCGTCGTGTTGGGATGCACCTCGACGAAGCCCTCATAGAGATGGGCAAAAGGAGCCATGCACGCCACGACATTTGGGGTGAAATCCAAGAGGTGGAAGCCGAAGGTGTGCATGATATCATTGAAGAAATCGGAAAAGGGGGGCAGAGGCCACAAGAAAAGTAGTCGACAAAGAACAGATACCGATTCAGGGTGGCTTCGGCGCAATTGGCGGGGATGATACGCGTGGCAGGGTGCCCCGTCGTCTCCCCCCATATTGCACCCCCACATGTACTTGAAGTAATCCCGGAGATGGACCGCGTCGACCGTCGTGGGGAAGTAGGCGAGTTGCGTCCGCCGCGCCACTAACTCGCTCTCCGGCGGCTCCGTCACCCCGGCGTCCTTGGCCACTCCCTTGCCCTTGGTGATTTGGGGGCCATGGCGGCTGCAAGAGGCGAGGGACGGAGGACAGCAAAGACGCAGCAGCGGCGAGCAAAGGCGAAGGGCTTGAGAAGGAGGAAGAAGGGGACGGTGGTTCTGAGATTGGAGAAGACGCACGGGGTAAATGAGCAGCGTGCCCACGTTTATTCCTTTTTATGGGGAAGGCGCGGGCCGCCTCCTTTCCCATTAACTGTGATGTGACGCATGCATGCGCAGACCGCCCCACGCATGACCCCCACGTCACGCACGACCCTCCACGTCGTGCGTTCAACGCGGGTTGTGGGGAAGCACAGCGGGTAAATAGTTACTACGGTAAAAATCCGCCCCACCTGCCCGCGCACCGTTCTGGGCCTGGCCCAAAAATGCGTCGCGCTTATGTGTGGCCCAGACCCGAGGGCTCCTATCGGTGTACAAAAGTAGAGGCTCTCCTTTTGAACCCTTTACCTGTGCACGGGCAGTCAGAGCCGCGCATCGCGACCACACTTAGCAGGGCAGAGGAGGGAAGCCGAAGCACAAGACAACCAAGGGAACGCCAAGACCAGAAACACAAAGAGCAAGAGGGCGAGGTGGACCCCCCGGCAAGACCCTTGCCGGGGCGGCCTCCGCAGCCCCGGCAAGAGCCTTGCGGGTGATACATCTATTTTGCATCATGCTTTATATCTATATTTATTGCATTATGGGCTGTTATTACACGTTATGTTACAAGGTTTAACATAAAGAGGGAGAATGCCGGCAGCTGGGATTCTAGGCTGGAAAAGGAGAAAATATTGGAAACTTATTATGCGCAGCTCCAAAAGTCCTAAAACTCCACGAAAGTCATTTTTGGAATTAATAAGAATTATTGAGCGAAAGAAGTACCAGAGGGGGCCCACACCCTGGCCACGAGGGTGGGGGGCGCGCCCCCTGCCTCGTGGGCCCCCTGGTGGCCCTCCGGTGCCCATCTTCTGCTATATGAAGTCTTTTACCCTGGAAAAAATTATAAGCGAGCTTACGGGATGAAACTCCGCTGCCACGAGGCAGAACCTTGGCGGAACCAATCTAGGGCTCCGGCAGAGCTGTTCTGCCGGGGAAACTTCCCCGAGGGAGGGGGAAATCATCACCATCATCATCACCAACGATCCTCTCATCGGGAGGGGGTCAATCTCCATCAACATCTTCACCAGCACCATCTCCTATCAAACCCTAATTCATCTCTTGTATCCAATCTTTGTACCAAAACTTCCTAAGGGTTGCTAGTAGTGTTGATTACTCCTTGTACATGTGGGTTGCTAGTAGTGTTGATTACTCCTTGTAGTTGATGCTAATTGGTTTATTTGGGGGAAGATCATATGTTCAAATCCTTAATGCATATTAGTACCCCTCTGATTATTAACATGATTATGCTTTGTGAGTAGTTACGTTTGTTCCTGAGGACATGGGTGAAGTCTTGCTATTAGTAGTCATGTGAATTTGGTATTCGTTCGATATTTTGATGAGATGTATGTTGTCTCTCCTCTAGTGGTGTTATGTGAACGTCGACTACATGACACTTCACCATTATTTGGTCCTAGAGGAAGGCATTGGGAAGTAATAAGTAGATGATGGGTTGTTAGAGTGACAAAAGTTTAAACCCTAGTTTATGTGTTGCTTCGTAAGGGGCTGATATGGATCCATATGTTTCATGCTATGGTTAGGTTTACCTTAATACTTCTTTTGTAGTTGCTGTTGGGAAACGTAGAAATTTCAAAAAAAATCCTATGCACACGCAAGATCATGGTGATGCATAGCAACAAGAGGGGAGAGTATTGTCCACGTACCCTCGTAGACCGAAAGCGGAAGCATTAAAACAACGCGGTTGATGTAGTCGTACGTCTTCACGGCCCGACCGATCAAGCACCGAAACTATGGCACCTCCGAGTTCTAGCACACGTTCAGCTCGATGACGATCTCCGGACTCCGATCCAGCAGGGTGTCGGGGAAGAGTTCCGTCAGCACTACGGCGTGGTGACGCTCTTGATGTTCTACCGTCGCAGGGCTTCGCTTAAGCACCACTACAATATTATCGAGGACTATGGTGGAGGGGGCACCGCACACGGCTAAGAGATCAAGAGATCAATTGTTGTGTCTCTGGAGTGCCCCCCTGCCCCCGTATATAAAGGAGCAAGGGAGGAGGAGGCCAGCCCTAGGAGGGGCGCGCCAAGGGAGTAGGATTCCTACTCCTAATAGGAGTAGGTTTCCTTCTTTCGTAGTCCAACTAGGAGAAGGGGGAAAGGAGGGGAGTGGAGAAGGAAGGGAGAGGGGGGCCGCGCCCCAAACCCCTTGTCCAATTCGGACTGGGCTTGGGAGGGGCGCGCGCCACCTCCTCGCTCCTTCCCACTAAGGCCCATTAAGGCCCAATACTCTTCCCCGTATTCCCGTAACTACCCGGTACTTCGAAAAATACCCGAATCACTCGGAACCTTTACGATGTCCAAATATAGTCGTCCAATATATCAATCTTTACGTCTCGACCATTTCGAGACTCCTCGTCATGTCTCCGATCTCATCCGGGACTCCGAACTCCTTCGGTACATAAAAACTCATAAACTCATAATAAAACTGTCATCGAAACCTTAAGCGTGCGGACCCTACGGGTTCGAGAACTATGTAGACATGACCGAAACACGTTTCCGGTCAATAACCAATAGCGGAACCTGGATGCTCATATTGGCTCCTACATATTCTACGAAGATCTTTATCGGTCAAACCGCATAACAACATACGTTGTTCCCTTTGTCATCGATATGTTGCTTGCCCGAGATTCGATCGTTGGTATCTCAATACCTAGTTCAATCTCGTTACCGATAAGTCTCTTTACTTGTTATGTAATGCATCATTCCGTAACTAACTCATTAGCTACATTGCTTGCAAGGCTTATAGTGATGTGCATTACCGAGAGGTCCCAGAGATACCTCTCCGACAATCGGAGTGACAAAACCTAATCTCGAAATACGCCAACTCAACATGTACCTTTGGAGACACCTGTAGAGCTCCTTTATAATCACCCAGTTACATTTTGACGTTTGGTAGTACACAAAGTGTTCCTCCGATAAATGAGAGTTGCATAATCTCATAGTTGTAGGAACATGTATAAGTCATGAAGAAAGCAATAGCAACATACTAAACGATCAAGTGCTAAGCTAACAGAATGGGTCTTGTCAATCACATTATTCTACTAATCATGTGATCCCGTTACTTAAATGACAACTCATGTCTATGGTTAGGAAACATAACCATCTTTGATTAATGAGCTAGTCTAGTAGAGGCATACTAGTGACAATATGTTTGTCTATGTATTCACACATGTATCATGTTTTCGGTTAATACAATTCTAGCATGAATAATAAACATTTATCATGATATAAGGAAATAAATAATAACTTTATTATTGCCTCTAGGGCATATTTTCTTCAGTCTCCCACTTGCACTAGAGTCAATAATCTAGTTCACATCACCATGTGACTAATGTTCACATCTGCATGTGAATTAACACCCATAGTTCACATCGTCATGTGACCAACACCCAAAAGGTTTACCAGAGCCAATATCTAGTTTACATTGCTATGTGATTAACACCCAAAGAGTACTAAGGTGTGATCATGTTTTGCTCGTGAGAGAAGCTTAGTCAACAGGTCTGTCACATTCAGAGCCGTATGTATTTTGCAAATATTCTATGTCTACAATGCTCTGCACGGAGCTACTCTAGCTAATTGCTCCCACTTTCAATATGTATCCAGATTGAGACTTAGAGTCATCTGGATCGGTGTGAAAGCTTGCACCGATGTAACTCTTTACGACGGGCTCTTTTATCACCTCCATAATCGAGAAATATTTCCTTAGTCCACACTAAGGATATTCTTGACCAATGTCCAGTGATCTACTCCTAGATCACTATTGTACTCCCTTGCCAAATTCAGAGCAAGGTATACAATAGGTTTAGTACATAGCATAGCATACTTTATAGAACCTATGACTAAGGCATAGGGAATGACTTTCATTCTCTTTTCTATTTTCTGCCTTGGTCGGGATTTGAGTCTTACTCAATTTCACACCTTTGCAACACAGGCAAGAACTCTTTCTTTGACTGTTCCATTTTGAACTATTTCAAAATCTTGACAAGGTATGTACTTATTGAAAAACTTATCAAGCGTCTTGATCTATCTCAATAGATCTTGATGCTCAATATGTAAGTAGCTTTACTGAGGTCTTTCTTTTAAAGAACTCCTTTCAAATACTCCTTTATGCTTTCCAGAAAAATTCTACATCGTTTCTGATCAACAATATGTTACTCACATATATTTATCAGAAAGGTGGTAGTGCTCCCACTCACTTTATTGTAAATACAGGCTTCACCGCAAGTCTGTATAAAACTATATGCTTTGATCAACTTATCAAAGCATATATTCCAACTCTGAGATGCTTGCACCAGTCCATAGATGGATCGCTGGAGCTTGCACATTTTGTTAGCAACTTTAGGATTGACTAAACCTTCTGATTGCATCATATACAACTCTTCTTTAAGAAAACCATTATGGAATGCAGTTTTGACATCCATTTGCCAGATTTCATAAAATGTGGCAATTGCTAACATGATTCAGACAGACTTAAGCATCGCTACAGTTGAAAAAATCTCATTGTAGTCAACACCTTGAACTTGTTGAAAACCTTTTTGCGACAAGTCGAGCTTTGTAGATAGTAAAATTACTATCAGCATCTGTCTTCCTCTTGAAGATCCATTTATACAATATGGCTTGCCGATCATCAGGCAACTCCACCAAAGTCCACACTTTGTTCTCATACATGGATCCCATCTCAGATTTCATGGCCTCAAGCCATTTCGCGTAATCTGGGCTCATCATCGCTTCCTCATAGTTCGTAGGTTCATCATGGTCTAGTAACATGATTTCCAGAATAGGATTACCGTACCACTCTGGTGCAGACTGTACTTTGGAAGACCTACGAGTTTTTGTAGAAACTTAATCTGAAGCTTCATGATCATCATCATTAGCTTCCTCACTAATTGGTGTAGGAATCACTGGAATTGATTTCTGTGATGAACTACTTTCCAATTCAGGAGAAGTTACAAATTACCTTATCAAGCTCTATTTTCCTCCCACTCACTTCTTTCGAGAGAAACTCCTTCTCTAGAAAGGATCCATTCTTAGCAACGAATGTTTTGCCTTCGGATCTGTGATAGAAGGTGTACCCAACAGTTTCCTTTGGGTATTCTATGAAGACGCACTTCTCTGATTTGGGTTCGAACTTATCAGGTTGAAACCTTTTTCACATAAGCATCGCAACTCCAAACTTTAAGAAACGACAACTTAGGTTTACTGCTAAACCATAGTTCATACGGTGTCGTCTCAACGGATTTAGATGGTGCCCTATTTAAAGTGAATGCAGCTATCTCTAATGCATAACCCCAAAACGATAGTGGTAAATCGGTAAGATACATCATAGATCGCACCATGTCCAATAAAGTGAGGTTACGACGTTCGGACACACCATTACGCTGTGGTGTTCCATGTGGCATGAGCTGTGAAACTATTCCACATTGTTTAAAATAAAGGCCAAACTCGTAACTCAAATACTTTTATCTACGATCAGATTGTAGAAACTTTTATTTTCTTGTTACGATGATTCTCCATTTCACTCTGAAATTCTTTGAACTTTTCAAATGTTTTAGGCTTGTGCTTCATTAAGTAGATATACGCATATCTGCTCAAATCATCTGTGAAGGTCAGAAAATAATGATACCCTGCCACGAGCATCAACACTCATTGGACCACATACATCGGTATGTATTATTTCCAACAAGTTAGTAGCTCGTTCCATTGTTCCGGAGAACGGAGTTTTAGTCATCTTGCCCAAAAGGCACGGTTCGCAAGCATCAAATGATTCATAACCAAGTGATTCCGTAAATCCATCTTTATGGAGTTTCTTCATGCGCTTTACACTTATATGACCCAAACGGCAGTGCCACAAATAAGTTGCACTATCATTATTAACTTTGCATCTTTTTGCATCAACATTATGAATATGTGTATCACTATGATCAAGATTCAATAAACCATCACCATTGGGTGTATTACCATAGAAGGTTTTATTCATGTAAACAGAATAACAATTTATTCTCTATCTTAGATGAATAATCGTATCGCAATAAACATGATCTTATCATATTTATGCTCAACGCAGACACCAAATAACATTTATTTAGGTTTAACAATAATGTCGGAAATATAGGGAGTGTGTGATGATGATCATATCAATCTTGGAACTACTTCCAACACTCATCGTCACTTCCCCTTCAACTAGTGTCTATTTATTCTGTAACTCCTATTTTGAGTTACTAATCTTAGCAACCGAACAAGTATCAAATACTCAGGGGCTACTATAAACACTAGTAAGGCACACATCAACAACCTGTATATCAAATATACCCTTGTTCAATTTGCCATCCTTCTTATCCACCAAATATTCAGGGCATTTCTGCTTCCAGTGACCATTTCCTTTGCAGTGTAAGCACTCAGTTTCATGCTTTGGTCCAGCTTTGGGCTTCTTCGCAGGAGTGACAACTTGCTTGTAATTCTACTTGAAGTTCCCTTTCTTTCCCTTTGCCCTTCTCTTGAAACTAGTGGTCTTGTCAATCATCAACACTTGATGCTCTTTCTTGATTTATACCTTCGTCGATTTCAACATCACGAAGAGCTCGGAAATCATTTTCGTCATCCCTTGCATACATAGTTCATCACGAAGTTCTAGTAACTTGGTGATGGTGACTAGAGAACTCTGTCAATCACTATCTTATCTGGAAGATTAACTCCCACTTGATTCAAGCGATTGTAGTACCTAGACAATCTGAGCACATGCTCACTAGTTGAGCGATTCTCCTCCATCTTTCAGCTACAGAACTTGTTGGAGACTTCATATCTCTCAACTCGGGTATTTGCTTGAAATATTAACTTCAATTACTGGAACATCTCATATGGTCCAAGACGTTCAAAACGTCTTTGAAGTCCCGATTCTAAGCCGTTAAGTATGGTGCACTAAACTATCAAGTAGTCATCATATTGAGCTAGCCAAACATTCATAACGTCTGCATCTGCTCTTACAATAGGTCTGTCACCTAGCGGTGCATTAAGGACATAATTCTTTTGTGTAGCAATGAGGATAAACCTCAGATCACAGATCCAATCCGCATCATTGCTACTAACATCTTTCAACACAATTCTCTCTAGGAACATATCAAAATAAACATATGAAAGCAACAACGCGAGCTATTGATCTACAATATAATATGCAAAATACTACCAGGACTAAGTTCATGATAAATTTATGTTCAATTAATCATATTACTTAAGAACTCCCACTTAGACAGACATCTCTCTAGTCATCTAAGTGATCACGTGATCCAAATCAACTAAACCATGTCCGATCATCACGTGAGATGGAGTAGTTTTCAATGGTGAACATCACTATGTTGATCATATCTACTATATGATTCACGCTCAACCTTTCGGTCTCCATGTTCCGAGGCCATATCTGTATATGCTAGGCTCGTCAAGTTTAACCTGAGTATTCTGCGTGTGCAACTGTTTTGCACCCGTTGTATTTGAACGTAGAGCCTATCACACCCGATCATCACGTGGTGCCTCAGCACGAAGAACTTTCGCAACGGTGCATACTCAGGGAGAACACATCTTCATAATTAGTGGGAGATCATCTTATAATGCTACCGTCAATCAAAGCAAAATAAGATGCATAAAGGATAAACATCACATGCAATCAATATAAGTGATATGATATGGCCATCATCATCTTGTGCTTGTGATCTCCATCTCCGAAGCACCATCGTGATCACCATCGTCACCGGCGCGACACCTTGATCTCCATCATAGCATCGTTGTCGTTTCACCACCTATTGCTTCTACGACTATCGCTACCGCTTAGTGATAAAGTACAGCAATTACAGGGCGCTTGCATTTCATACAATAAAGCGACAACCATATGGCTCCTGCCAGTTGCCGATAACTCGGTTACAAAACATGATCATCTCATACAATAAAATATAGCATCACGTCTTGACCATATAACATCACAACATGCCTTGCAAAAACAAGTTAGACATCCTCTACTTTGTTGTTGCAAATTTTACGTGGCTGCTACGGGCTGAGCAAGAACCGTTCTTACCTATGCATCAAAACCACAACGATAGTTCGTCAAGTTAGTGTTGTTTTAACCTTCGCAAGGACCGGGCGTAGCCACACTCGGTTCAACTAAAGTTGGAGAAACTGACACCCACCAGCCACCTGTGTGTAAAGCACGTCGGTAGAACCAGTCTCACGTAAGCATACGCGTAATGTCGGTCCAGGCCGCTTCATCCAACAATACCGCCGAACCAAAGTATGACATGCTGGTAAGCAGTATGACATGTATCGCCCACAACTCACTTGTGTTCTACTCATGCATATAACATCTACGTAGAAAACCTAGGATCGGATGCCACTGTTAGGGAACGTAGTAATTTCAAAAAAATTCCTATGCACACGCAAGATCATGGTGATGCATAGCAACGAGAGGGGAGAGTGTTGTCCACGTACCCTCGTAGACCGAAAGCGGAAGCGTTAGAACAACACGGTTGATGTAGTCGTACGTCTTAACGGCCCGACCGATCAAGCACCAAAACTACGGCACCTCCGAGTTCTAGCACACGTTGAGCTCGATGACGATCCCTGGACTCCGATCCAGCAGGGTGTCGGGGAAGAGTTCCGTCAGCACGACGGCGTGGTGACGATCTTGATATTCTACCGTCGCAGGGCTTCGCCTAAGCACCGCTACAATATTATCGAGGACTATGGTGGAGGGGGGCACCGCACACAGCTAAGAGATCAAGAGATCAATTGTTGTGTCTCTGGGGTGCCCCCTGCCCCTGTATATAAAGGAGCAAGGGAGGAGGAGGCCGGCCCTAGGAGGGGCGCGCCAAGGGAGTAGGATTCCTACTCCTAGTAGGAGTAGGTTTCCTTCTTTCCTAGTCCAACTAGGAGAAGGGGGGAAAGGAGGGGAGTGGAGAAGGAAGGGAGAGGGGGCCGCACCCCAAACCCCTTGTCCAATTCGGACTGGGCTTGGGAGGGGCGCGCGCCACCTCGTGTCTCCTTCCCACTGAGGCCCATTAAGGCCCAATACTCTTCCCCATATTCCCGTAACTCCCATGCACTCCGAAAAATACCCGAATCACTCGGAACCTTTCCGATGTCCGAATATAGTCGTCCAATATATCAATCTTTACGTCTCGATCATTTCGAGACTCCTCGTCATGTCTCCGATCTCATCCGGGACTCCGAACTCCTTCGGTACATAAAAACTCATAAACTCATAATAAAATTGTCATCGAAACCTTAAGCGTGCGGACCCTACGGGTTCGAGAACTATGTAGACATGACCGAAACACGTTTCCGGTCAATAACCAATAACGGAACCTGGATGCTCATATTGGCTCCTACATATTCTACGAAGATCTTTATCGGTCAAATCGCATAACAACATATGTTGTTCCCTTTGTCATCGGTATGTTACTTGCCCGAGATTCGATCGTCGATATCTCAATACCTAGTTCAATATCGTTACCGGCAAGTCTCTTTACTTGTTATGTAATGCATCATTCTGTAACTAACTCATTAGCTACATTGCTTGCAAGGCTTATAGTGATGTGCATTACCGAGAGGGCCCAGAGATACCTCTCCGACAATCGGAGTGGCAAAACCTAATCTCGAAATACGCCAACTCAACATGTACCTTTGGAGACTCCTGTAGAGCTCCTTTATAATCACCCAGTTACATTGTGACATTTGGTAGAACACAAAGTGTTCCTCCGGTAAACGGGAGTTGCATAATCTCATAGTTGTAGGAACATGTATAAGTCATGAAGAAAGCAATAGCAACATACTAAACGATCAAGTGCTAAGCTAATAGAATGGGTCATGTCAATCACATTATTCTACTAATGATGTGATCCCGTTAATCAAATGACAACTCATGTCTATGGTTAGGAAACATAACCATCTTTGATTAATGAGCTAGTCTAGTATAGGCATACTAGTGACAATATGTTTGTCTATGTATTAACACATGTATCATGTTGCCGGTTAATACAATTCTAGCATGAATAATAAACATTTATCATGATATAAGGAAATAAATAATAACTTTATTATTGCCTCTAGGGCATATTTCCTTCAGTTGCTGATGCTTGCAACAAGGGTTAATCATAAGTGGGATGCTTGTCCAAGAAAGGGCGGCACCCAAGCACCGGTCCACCCACATATCGAATTATCAAAGTAACGAACGCGAATCATATGAGTGTGATGAAAACTAGCTTGACGATAATTCCCATGTGTCCTCGAGAGAGCTTTTCTCATTATAAGAATTTGTCCAGGCTTGTCCTTTGCTACAAAAAGGATTGGGCCACCTTGTTGCACCTTATTTACTTTCATTACTTGTTACCAATTATCTTATCACAAAACTATCTGTTACCTACAATTTCAGTGCTTGCAGAGAATACCTTACTGAAAACCGCTTGTCATTTCCTTCTGCTCCTCGTTGGGTTCGACACTCTTACTTATCGAAAGGACTATGATAGATCCCCTATACTTGTGGTTCATCACCGGGGCAACTTTCCTGACGCCAATTGAGCGTGCCTTCCTTGAGCCCAAGGGTTCCAACGCCCTCAACCACATTGGTACCAAGGCTCGGGAGGTGCCTCCGTGGTGACATGCAGATCTTTGTGAAGATCATAAATACATAGGATCAGATGAGGACCAGAAGACGGCGACCCTCGGCGGGATCCCAGCCAAGGAAATCCACAAGACCCCCGGCAAGCGCCTTGCCGGGGACGACTGCAACGCCACGGCAAGACCCTTGCCGGGCCCTTGCCGAGGGCATCAGCGGGGCCACAGCCAGGCCCGCGCCTGCCAAAGACTCCACCGCCGTCCCTAAGCAGCTGCTAGCTCAAGCAGCTGGGCAGGCACCTGCGTGGCGACGAGCGGCCTCTACACTGACTCAGCAAGTGCCTGCGTGGTGGCATGCGACCCTTCGTGAAGGCTCCACCACCACGCCAGCCCAGCAGCTAGCCAATGTGGCGCCGCAAGGCCTCGTCAGCTCGGGCGTGTGTCGAAGCCAGGCGAGGCGGCGACAGCTGGGACATGCTTCCTTGCCGTCCCCGATAAAGCGAGAAGGACACGTCGGCAGCACATAAAATGCGTTTGTCCGATGGTGCTAGAGGATAGACTCATCCACTATATACCTTTCCACCTCCTATGTGCCAATGTGGTGATCCCTTTTGCCTATAAAAGGAGGCCCAATGCGTCCAGGAGAAGGATTCGGATCTTTTGGGCAAGTTGCACCCCATAGCTAGCTCAAGAGAGCAAGAACACTCGAATACATCCACCGAAGCATGACTAGGGTATTACGCATCCTTGCGGCCCGAACCTGGGTAGACGATTCGTGTGCTTCCTGTCAGACCCGCTCTTTGCACAACCCCGCGCCCGCCAACCATAGAAGGGATCCCAGTGATTCAATAGGTGTCGATTTCCCCCGACAAAAGATCAATCTAGTAGGCCAAACTAAACCGATAATTCAAAGAGACTTGCAACAATATCAAATCATGCATATAATAATTCAGAGAAGAACCAAATAACATTCATAGATAATCAAGTTCATAAACCCACAATTCATCGGACTCGGAAAACACACCGCAAAAGAGTATTACATTGAATAGATCTCCAAGAACATCGAGGAGAACTTTGTATTGAGAACCAAAGAGAGAGAAGAATCCATCTAGCTAATAACTAATAACTATGAACCCGAAGGTCTATGGTAAACTACTCACACATCATCGGAGAGGCTATGGTGTTGATGTAGAAGCCCTCCGTGATCGAATCCCCCTCCGGCAGATCGCCGGAAAAGGCCCCAAGATGGGATCTCACGGGTACAGAAGGTTGCGGCGGTGGAAAAGTGCTTTCGTGGCTCCCCTGGATGTTTTCAGGGTATAAGGGTATATATAGGCGAAAGAAGTAGGTCGTTGGAGCTACGAGGGGCCCACGATGGTGGGGGCGTCCCTACCCCCTGGGCGCGCCCTCCTGCCTCATGGCCGCCTCGTTGCGTCTCTGACTTCCACTCCAAGTCTCCTGGATTGCGTTTGTTCCAAGAAAGATCCTCACGAAGGTTTCGTTCCATTTGGATTCCATTTGATATTCCTTTTCTGCAAAACATTGAAATAGGAAAAAACAGCAATTTGCACTGGGCCTTCGGTTAATGGGTTAGTCCCAAAAATAATATAAAAGAGTATATTAAATCCCATTAAACATCCAAAATAGATAATATAATAGCACGGAACAATAAAAAGTTATAGATACGTTGGAGACGTATCAAGCATCCCCAAGCTTAATTCCTGCTCGTCCTTGAGTAGGTAAATGATAAAAACAAAAAAAAATATGTGGAATGCTACCTAGCATAATTTTCAATGTAATTCTCTTTATTGTGGCATGAATGTTTAGATCCAAAAGATTCTAGACAAAAGTTTAATATTGACATAAAAATAATAATACTTCAAGCTTGCTAACCAAGCAATTATGTCTTATCAAAATAACATAGCCAAAGAAAGCTCATCCCTACAAAATCATATAGTTTGGCCATGCTTCATTTTCGTCACACAAAATGCTCCCATCATGCACGACCCCTATGACAAGCCAAGCAATTGTTTCATACTTAGCCTTTTCAGACCTTTTCAACTTTCACGCAATATATGAGCGCGAGCCATGGACATAGCACTATGGGTGGAATAGAATATGATGATGGAGGTTGTGCGAGAATACAAAAAAGGAGAAAGTCTCACAATGACGCGGCTAATCAACGGGCTATGGAGATGCCCATCAATTTATGTCAATGCAAGGAGTAGGGATTGCCATGCAACGGATGCACTAGAGCTATAAATATACAAAAGTTCAACAAAAGAAACTAAGTGGGTGTGTATCCAACTTTCTTGCTCACGAAGACCTAGGGCATTTTGAGGAAGCCCATCATTGGAACATACGAGACAAGTTCTATAATGAAAAATTCCCACTAGTATATGAAAGTGACAAAACAAGAGACTCTCTATCATGAAGATCATGGTGCTACTTTGAAGCACAAGTGTGGAAAAAGGATAGTAACATTGCCCCTTCTATCTTTTTCTCTCATTTTTTGGGCTTCTTTGGCCTCTTTTTTTATTTGGGTTTCTTTGGCCTCTTTTTTTTCGTCCGGAGTCTCATCCCGACTTGTGGGGGAATCATAGTCTCCATCATCCTTTCCTCACATGGGACAATGCTCTAATAATGAAAATCATCACACTTTTATTTACTTACAACTCAAGAATTACAACTTGATACTTAGAATAAAATATGACTCTATGTGAATGCCTCCGGCGGTGTACCGGGATGCAATGAATCAAGAGTGACATTTATGAAAGAATTATGAAGGTGGATTTTCCACAAATACAATGTCAACTATATGATCATGCAAAGCAATACGACAATGATGGAGCGTGTCATAATAAATGGAACGATGAAGTTGCATGGCAATATATCTTGGAATGGCTATGGAAATGCCATAATAGGTAGGTATGGTAGCTGTTTTGAGGAAGATATAAGGAGGCTTATGTGTGATAGAGCGTATCATGTCACGGGGTTTGGATGCACCGGTGAAGTTTTGTCACGACCGGTTTTCCAATAAAAATATTTATTGATAAACCAGTCTTTTGAGTCCAGTATGAGAGAAATCCTCCTCACTTGTAGACAATTTCTTGATACAATAAGCCAGTAGCATAAAATATATTACAGGGTTGAACTGCGGTTGCTCAACCAAATTATTACAAGCACGCCAATAATTATACATAATGGCGGACAGGACACAGTGGTGTGGAGACATACTACTGACTCAAGGATAGGGTGGTGGTGGAAAAGCACAGCGGGAAGGGAAATACAAGACTCTAAGTATATCATTTCATCAAACGTCGAGGTGAGGCTCGATAAATTTATTTGGTAGCGGAAGCGGATATAAAACAGTGACCAAATCCAGGGTCGCACGAGACTGACTGGGACTCCTCTAAGTGTCGGACTCGCTATCGAACTCTTCATCCATGAGATCGCCTTCGTTAGCATCTGGCCAAATCAACAAGCCAGTGAGTACTTTGAAAGTACTCGCAAGACAGTTCAGACGTAAGATATAACAAATGCGTGCATGGATGCAACATGATTAATTCCTCAATGCACAATAAATAAAATTGGCATAACGGGGTAAGTAAAAAGGGAAACGGCGGTAGTCCGCCCGAAATCCCACAGAACATAAATAAGGACCGATCGGGTGTCTGAAGCGACGCCTCGAAAGGTGAGCAAATAAAAATAAGGAAAAGATGCCACAGTCGGGCGTCTTAGCGACACCACATAAAGGGCTTTAAAAGAAATACCACAGTCAGGCGTCTGAGCATCGCCACATAAAGGGCATTAAAAGAAATGCCACAGTCGGACGTCTGAGCGACATCACAGAAAGGGCTTTAAAAGAAATGCCACAGTCGGATGTCTGAGCGACATCGCAGAAAGGGCTTTAAAAGAAATGCCACAGTCGGACGTCTGAGCGACATCACAGAAAGGGCTTTAAAAGAAATGCCACAGTCAGACGTCTGAGCGACA